>NC_091979.1:307292975-307565120 GCF_044704955.1 Pristiophorus japonicus
CGTGAATGCGAATCCATTAGCACCATGTTGGCGCTGCGGGGGTAATCATCGAGCCCATCAATGTCGATTCAAGCACTACGTGTGCAAGGGCTGTGGGGAACAATGGGGCACCTCCAGCAAATGTGCAGACATGCTGCGATTCACCACGTAGCAGAGTCGGCAGAAGATGACCGATCCGGTGCGGATCACGCTGAACGAGTAAGAGAGGCAACTCAATCCGAGGCCGAAGAGGAAGTGTATGGGGTACACACCTTCACCACCAAAAGCCCTCCGATAATGTTGAAAGTCAAATTAAACGGCATTCCAGTTTCCATGGAATTGGACACGGAGGCGAGTCAGTCAATCATGAGCCAGAGGCTTTTGAGAAACTGTGGGGCAACAAGGCACAACAGCCAAAACTAAGCCCGATCCACACCAAGCTGCGCACTTACACCAAAGAGCTCATACCAGTCATTGGCAGTGCGCAGTGAAGGTATCGTACGATGGAACTGTGCATGATTTATCACTATGGATTGTACCAGGTGATGGCCCAACACTGTTCGGCAGAAGCTGGCTAGGAAAGATCCGATGGAACTGGGACGACATGGAAGAGGTTCTAAAGCGACTGGGCATTTGCATTTATTGCTACGCAAGGGTGAAGACTGGGTTTGGGGTAAATCTCAAGAGACAGCCTTTAATAAGGCCAGAAACCTGCTATGTTCTAACAAGTTACTTGTATTGTATGACCTGTGTAAACGATTATTGCTAGATTGTGATGCATCTTCGTACAGCATTGGTTGTGTGTTACAGCAAGCCAATGTGTCAGGCAAACTGCAACCGGTTGCATATGCGTCCAGAAGCTTATCTAAGGCTGAAAGAGCCTACAGTATTGTTGAGAAAGAAGCATTAGCATGCATATACGGGGTTAAGAAAATGCACCAATACCTATTTGGACTCCGGTTCGAGCTCGAAACAGACCACAAATCGCTCATTTCGCTGTTCTCAGAAAGCAAATGTATTAACACTAATGCTTCGTCCCGTGTCTAAAGATGGGCACTAACGTTATCCGCGTATAATTATGTAATCTGCCACAGACCAGGCACTGAGAACTGTGCTGATGCCCTTAGTCAGCTACCACTGCCCACCACCGGGGTGGAAATGGCGCAACCCGCAGACTTGCTTCTTGTAATGGATGCTTTTGAGAGCGAGGGGTCACCCGTCACAGCTCACCAGATCAGGACCTGGACTAGCCCTGTGCTATCACTAGTAAAAAAAACTGCGGCCTTAATGAGAGCTGGTCAGCTGTTTCCGGCAAAATGCAAGACGAAATTAAGCCGTTTTATCGACGCAAGGATAAAATGTCCAACCATTCGGATCGTCTCCTATGGGGGAATCGAGTGGTTTTGCCAAAAAAAGGCAGGGAAACATTTATACGCGATCTACACAGTACCCACCCAAGCACAGTCATGATGAAGGCTATCGCCAGGTCTCACGTTTGGTGGCCCGGCATTGACTCAGAATTGGAGTCATGTGTACACCAATGTAACACTTGCTCACAGTTGAGCAATGCACCAAGGGAGGCCCCACTGAGTCTGTGGTCATGGCCCTCCAAACCGTGGTCCAGGGTCCACGTAGATTTCGCTGGCCCCTTTCTAGGAAAGATGTTCCTTGCAGCAGTGGACACTTATTCTAAATAGATTGAATGTATAATAATGTCATGTACGTCCACTGCCACCATTGAAAGCCTCCGCCATGTTTGCCACCCATGGTTTGCCCGATGTCCTTGTTAGTGACAATGGACCATATTTCACCAGCTCTGAATTCAACGAGTTCATGACCCGCAATGGCATCAAGCACGTCAGGTCTGCCCGTTTAACCCCGCATCCAAATGGTCAAGCGGAACGAGCAGTCCAAGCTATCAAGCAGAGCTTGAAACGCGCGACGGACGGTTCCCTGCAGACCTGGTTATCTTGGGTTCTGCTCAGCTACTGAACGCGACCCCACTCGCTTACTGACATCCCCTGCAGAATTGTTAATGAAAAGAGCACTCAAAACCAGACTCTCCTTAGTCCACCTGGATCTCAATGATCATGTAGAAACCCAGCGTCATCGGCATAACGTGTACCACGATCGCGCGGCTGTATCGCGTGATATTGAGGTTAATGACCCTGTGTTTGCTCTTAATTACGGTCATGGTCCCAAATGGGTTGCTGGCATTGTTTTTGCCGAGGGGAATAGAGTGTTTGATGTCAAACTTTTGAATGGACAAACGTGCAGAAAGCATTTGGATCAGACCAAACTGTGATTCACTGACAACCAAGAACAGTTTGAAGAGGACATCACCATCATTGATCCACCAACACACACCCAACCAGCAACCGATTTTGCTGTCAACCACGAGGATGAACCCACCATGCCCGACAGTCCGATTAGACCAGCTGCGCTGCAGTGCAGCAATGATCCGATCAACTTATCCATGCCAGGACTTCAACTCGGGAACGTAGAGCGCCAGAGCACCTCAACTTGTACATAAGACTTTGGGGGGGGGGGGGGGAGTGATGTTATGTATGTAAACTTTGCTAGTGTGTAAGACTTGCCACCAGGGAGCACACCTGTTGGGGACCCAAGGGTCACCGACACACCCCAGCCAAGCAGGTATAAAAGGTAGTGTACCACGCTGCTTCCTCACTCTGGAGTTACATTAAAGAGACCAAGGTCACAACAGTTTGAGCTTACAGCATACAGTCTTGTGGAGTTATTCTGAACATAACAAAAACTACTTCTGTGAAGTTTCTACAGAATCAAACACAATGAGAAAGACCAAGTAAATACTACTGATTCAACAAAACCTCATTGATAGAAGGAACTGCTAACTCAAGTTTACAATTTTATGAGTTTTTATAATAAACAGCAAGTTCTCAAAATAATAAATAAAACCACAATCAAACTGAATTCACTTCACTGACTCCCACATCCCACCACAGAAAACCAGCTTCTGGGAGGTGAGGCTCTGTTCTCAGAGAAAAGCATCAAAAGACTTTTGACAAGGTCCCACACAGGAGATTGGTGTGCAAAATCAAAGCACATGGTATTGGGGGTAATGTACTGACGTGGATAGAGAACTGGTTGGCAGACAGGAAGCAGAGGTTCGGGATTAACGGGTCCTTTTCAGAATGGCAGGCAGTGACTAGTGGAGTGCCGCAGGGCTCAGTGCTGGGAGCCCAGCTCTTTACAATATATATTAATGATTTAGATGATGGAATTGAGTGTAATATCTCCAAGTTTGCAGATGACACTAAACTGGATGGCGGTGTGAGCTGTGAGGAGGATACTAAGAGGCTGCAGGGTGATTTCGACAGGTTAGGCGAGTGGGCAAATACATGACAGATGCAATATAATGTGGATAAATGTGAGGTTATCCACTTTGGGGGCAAAACACAAAGGCAGAATATTATCTGAATGGCGGCAGGTTAGGAAAAGGGGAGGTGCAGCAAGACCTGGGTGTCATGGTTCATCAGTCATTGAAAGTTGGCATACAGGTACAGCAGGCGGTAAAACATAGAAACATAGAAAATAGGTGCAGGAGTAGGCCATTCAGCCCTTCGAGCCTGCACCGCCATTCAATGAGTTCATGGCTGAACATGCAACTTTAGTACCCCATTCCTGCTTTCTCACCATACCCCTTGATCCCCCTAGTAGTAAGGACTAAATCTAACTCCTTTTTGAATATATTTAGTGAATTGGCCTCAACAACTTTCTGTGGTCGAGAATTCCACAGGTTCACCACTCTCTGGGTGAAGAAGTTTCTCCTCATCTCGGTCCTAAATGGCTTACCCCTTATCCTTAGACTGTGACCCCTGGTTCTGGACCTCCCCAACATTGGAAACATTCCTCCTGCATCTAACCTGTCTAAACCCATCAGAATTTTAAGCGTTTCTATGAGATCCCTTCTCATTCTTCTGAACTCCAGTGAATACAAGCCCAGTTGATCCAGTCTTTCTTGATATGTCAGTCCCGCCATCCCGGGAATCAGTCTGGTGAACCTTCGCTGCACTCCCTCAATAGCAAGAATGCCCTTCCTCAAGTTAGGAGACCAAAACTGTACACAATACTCCAGGTATGGCCTCACCAAGGCCTTGTACAACTGTAGTAACACCTCCCTGCCCCTGTACTCAAATCCCCTCGCTATGAAGGCCAACATGCCATTTGATTTGTTAACCGCCTGCTGTACCTGCATGCCAACCTTCAATGACTGATGTACCATGACACCCAGGTCTCGTTGCACCTCCCCTTTTCCTAATCTGTCACCATTCAGATAATAGTCTGCCTCTCTGTTTTTACCACCAAAGTGGATAACCTCACATTTATCCACATTATACTGAAGGCGGCAAATGGTATGTTGGCCTTCATAGCAAGGGGATTTGAGTATAGGAGCAGGGAAGTCTTGCTGCAGTTGTACAGGGCCTTGGTGAGGCCACACCTGGAGTATTGTGTACAGTTTTGGTCTCCTAACTTGAGGAAGGACATTCTTACTATTGAGGGAGTGCAGCGAAGGTTCACCAGACTGATTCCCGGGATGGCGGGACTGACATATCAAGAAAGACTGGATCAACTGGGCTTGTATTCACTGGAGTTCAGAAGAATGAGAAGGGATCTCATAGAAACGTTTAAAATTCTGACGGGTTTAGACAGGTTAGATGCAGGAAGAATGTTTCCAGTGTTGGGGAAGTCCAGAACCAGGGGTCACAGTCTAAGGATAAGGGGTAAGCCATTTAGGACCGAGATGAGGAGAAACTTCTTCACCCAGAGAGTGGTGAACCTGTGGAATTCTCTACCACAGAAAGTTGTTGAGGCCAATTCACTAAATATATTCAAAAAGGAGTTAGATGAAGTCCTTACTACTAGGGGGATCAAGGGGTATGGCGAGAAAACAGGAATGGGGTACTGAAGTTGCATGTTCAGCCATGAACTCATTGAATGGCGGTGCAGGCTCGAAGGGCCGAATGGCCTACTCCTGCACCTATTTTCTATGTTTCACCGCCTGCTGTACCTGCATGCCAACTTTCAATGACTGATGAAATATTGTGTTCAGTTTTGGTCTCCTAATCTGAGGAAGGGCATTCTTGCTATTGAGGGAGTGCAGCAAAGGTTCACCAGACTGATTCCAGGGATGGCTGGACTGACATATGAGGAGAGACTGGATCAACTGGGCCTTTATACACTGGAGTTTAGAAGGATGAGAGGGGATCTCATAGAAAGATATAAGGTTCTAACTGGACTGGACAGGCTAGATGCGGGAAGAATGTTCCCGATGTTGGGGAGGTCCAGAACCAGGGGACACGGTCTTAGGACAAGGAGCAGGCCGTTTAGGACTGAGATGAGGAGAAACTTCTTCACTCAGAGAGTTGATAACCAGTGGAATTCCCTGCCGCAGAGAGTTGTTGATGCCAGTTCATTGGATATATTTAAGAGGGAGTTAGATATGGCCCTTACGGCTAAAGAGATCAAGGGGTATGGAGAAAACAGGAAAGGGGTACTGAAGGAATGATCAGCCATGATCTTATTGAATGGTGGTGCAGGCTCGAAGGGCCGAATGGCTTCCTCCTGCACCTATTTTCTATGTTTCTATGTTTCTACCCGACTCCCAGAACAAATCATGTTATACAATAACACATCTCAGGCCAAAATGAACTCTCCCTCACCCAGTTTTTTGTTTCTCTCTCCCTCCCCCAGTTTGTGTCGCACTCACTCTCTCTCCCTCCCCCAGTTTGTGTCGCACTCACTCTCGCGCGCTCTCCCTCCCCCAGTTTGTGTTGCACTCTCTTTCGTGCTCTCTCCCTCCTGCAGTTTGTGTCGCACTCTCTCCCTTCCCCAGTTTGTGTTGCACTCTCTCTCTCTCTCTCTCTCCCTCCCTCCCTCCCCCAGTTTGTGTCGCACTCTCTCTCCCTCCCCCAGTTTGTGTTGCACTCTCTCTCCCTCCCCCAGTTTGTGTCGCACTCTCTCTCTCGTGCTCTCTCCCTCCCCCAGTTTGTGTCGCACTCTCTCTCTCTCTCTCTCTTCCTCCCCCAGTTTGTGTTGCACTCTCTCTCGTGCTCTCTCCCTCCTGCAGTTTGTGTCGCACTCTCTCCCTTCCCAATGTTGCACTCATTGACTCATGGGGTTTCCAGGCGATTTTCATTGGCCCTGATGTCATCATCCTCACAACCGGTGAGGAAGTGGCGAGTTCTGAACCGTGGGGTGACCAGCACGGACAACACGGTTTTGGTTGGAAGCCTCAACAGCCGGGGTACTGCACATGCGTGAACCGCGCAAACAAGGACCGTTGCTCCAGAGTCGCCAGATGCTGTGCTCAGAAGACCAATCACCCATTCCGGGAGACTCACAGCCAGAGTTGGGATCCCTATTGGTTACAGGTAGCATGATCATTGCATTGGCCAATCAACTCGTATCGATCACAGTAAACATCTGCAATTGAAATCAGAGAACCAATTGGATTTGGGGTCAAAGCTTCTTTAATTAACCATGAAGCAAAACAAATTAAAATTTCCCCGCTGACAATGAACGTGTGAAGGGATGTAAACTGAATGTGCGGCAATCCAGAGACACAAATTTCTCAAGTTACCTACAGAGTCCTAAGTTAGAGTTAGTATTTTGACAACTTCCACATTTGTACAGTATCAAATGCACACAGCCATTGCACAGACTGTGAAGAGTGTCCAAGAGATCGGTAACACTTCAATGCTCGACTGATGCAATATTTTCAAAGACTATGCACTGATGAAGACTGACGCGATAAATAATGCCAGGGTTGCTGATGCCAAAACAATCACGAGCGTGGTCACATTTTCTTTGGCCCAGCAAAGTACAATCCTTTCCAACTCATTCTGAGTCGAATTACTAAATTCTTGAAAAAAATATTCAGACACGAAGCAGAAAATTATATTTGATGTCTGTACAGACTTTCTGAATTAACACTCGGACTTGTGCCAACAGTGCTCACTCTAAGCTGTCCAGCCTGGAACAACAAACAAAGGTAAAGTATGTGGAGAACATGGTAGTCAAGAGCTGCTTGAACATATCTGAACCTTTACGATACTGATCAGCAACCTCAATGATTAAGGGAAATGTCGATAATCCTTTGGACATATGCACCTCTGAAAATCGACATTTACATCACAGTTCGAGACTGTCGTGGTTTTGTTATTGCACTAATAATTCTGAGGCCTGGACTAATAAATCCAGAGAACACAGTTCAAATCCCACTATGGTAATTTGAGAATTTGAATTCAATTTTTTTTTTTTAATCTGGAAATAAAAAGTTGCTATCAGTAAAGGTGACCGTGAATCTACTGTTGTAAAAACCCAACTACTTCACTAATGTCCTTTAGAGATGGAAACCTATTGTCTTTACCCGGTCCCACTACAGTTCCACACCTTTGTGGTTGACTCTTAACTAACCTCTTCAGTGGCCTAGCAAGTCAGAGATGTATCGAACCGCTACAGCATTTTGAGAGCACCTTCACTACACGGACTGCAGTCGTTCAAGAAGGGCAGCCCATCACAACAATAATCAGGGCAGCTAGGACTGGACTGGATCGACTAGGCTTATAGTCACTGGAATTTAGAAGGATGAGAGGGGATCTCATATAAAACATATAAAATTCTGACGGGATTGGACAGGTTAGATGCAGGAAGAATGTTCCCGATGTTGGGGAAGTCCAGAACCAGGGGTCACAGTCTAAGGATAAGGGGTAAGCCATTGAGGACCGAGATGAGGAGAAACTTCTTCACTCAGAGAGTGGTGAACCTGTGGAGTTCTCTACCACAGAAAGTTGTTGGGGCCAGTTCGTTAGATATATTCAAAAGGGAGTTAGATGTGGCCCTTACGGCTAAAGGGATCAAGGGATATGGAGAGAAAGCAGGAATGGGGTACTGAAGTTGCATGATCGGCCATGATCACATTGAATGGTGGTGCAGGCTCGAAGGGCCGAATAGCCTACTCCTGCACCTATTTTCGATGTTTCGACGAATGCTGGCCTCACCAGCAATGCCCACATTCCGAGAATATTTTTTTTTTTTATAAATCAAGATTTTTTTTTTCCCATCAAGCGTCTCTGAAGTTCCTTGGGATCTTTTCTATATCACAGTCACTATATAAATGCAAGTTGTGGCAACAGAAAAATCAATCATTTACGATGAAATCGGATCAACCTGATTTTCTTCTGTCATTTAGAATCATACAGCACAGGAGATCATTCGGCCCATTGCATCTGTGCTGGCTCTTTGGAAAAGCTACCCAATGAGTCCTCTGCTCTTTATCCATAGCCCTGTAATGATCTCCCCTTCAAGTGTTAATCCAGTTCCCTTTTGAACCTATTCCAGATCACAATAACTCGCTATGTGAAAAGATTTCTCCTTATTTCACCTCTGGCTCTTTTACAAATTACCTTAAATCTCTGTCCTCTGGCGACCAACCCTTCTGACAGTGGAAACAGTTTCTTCCTTATTTAATCTATGAAAACCCCTTCATCATTTTGAACACCTCTATTAAATCTCCCCTTAACCTTCTCTGCTCCAAGGAGAACAATCCCAGCTTGGCTAGTATCTCCACATAACTGAAGTTCTTCATCTTTGGAACCATTCTAATAAATCTCCTCTGTACCCTCTCCAAGGCCTTGATATCATCCCTAAAGTACGGTGCCCGGAATTGGACACAATCCTCCAGCTGAGGCCTAACCAGTGATTCATAAAGGTTTAGCAAAACTTCCTTGCTTCAGTAATCTATTCCTCTATTTACAAAGCCAACGATACCGTATTTTTTTTTTTTAAAAACTTGTCCGACCGCCTTCAAAGATTAATGCACATATTCCCCAGGTCTCTCTGTTCCTGCACTCCTTTTAGGAGTGTACTCTTTAGTTTATATTGCCTCCCCTCATTCGTTCTTTGAATAAGACATTAGGAAACCTACAGACTGGACAGTTAAGTGGCAAAAAAAACTTAACATAGATAAATGAGATGATGCACTTTGGTAGGAAACAGAGCAACATCACCTACACTGTAGAAAATAAGAAACTGAATGGGGTACAAGAGCAAAGGGTTCGAGGGATACAGGTGAACAAATCATTAAAAGCAGCAAAGCAATCAAAAATGCTAACAAAGCACTGGGATTTATATTGAGTATAGAATTCAAAAGTAGTGAAATTATGTTAAACTTGTATAGGACCCTGATCAGACCAGATTTCGAGTATTGTGCACAGTTCGGGTCTCCATACTGTAAACAGGACGTAGAAGCACTGGTAGAAAGTGCAAAAGCGATTTACAATGATGGTTTCAGATTGCAACTATCAGGAACGATTGAACAGGTCAGGCTTTTTTTCCTATAGAAAAGTGAAGACATAGAGGTGACCTGATAGAGGTTTTTTAAATGATGAATAGGGTAGATGTGACCAGATTGTTTCTGCTCCTGGGAGAAATCAAAACTAGGGGGCATAAATACAAGATAGTTACTAAAAAATCCATTAGGTCTGCACTCAGAGTGGTTAGAATGTGGAACTCTCGACCACAGGAAGTGGTTGATCCAAATAGCTTGGATGGTTTCAAAAGGAAAGTAGATGAGTGCACGAGAGAAAAGAGAATATAAAGATATGCTGAAAGACTGAGATGAGGTAGATGGAACGGGAGGTGACTTATGTGGAGTATAAGCACCAGCAGACTATAGTTGGGTTGAATTGCTTGTTTCGTATCCATCCTGCCACTGCCCCTTTAATCACAAGGGTTTTAACATTTGCTAACAAGTTTATTATTTGGTACTTTATGAAAGTCCATATACATAACATCAACCCTCTCCATATTTCATCGAAGAACTCAAACCAGTTAGTCAAACACGATCTGGTTTTAACAAATCCATGCTGGCTGCCATCGATTAACCCTTATTTTTCCAAATGACAATTAATTTTGTTCTGGATTATTGTCTTTCAATTTTATTTAATTATTGACATAGTGAATGTTAATGATGTCCTCGAGGGAATGGCTTAGACCTACATAGCATTCAGCCCTGTGATGACATCAATGAGCCATCCAGCTTGTATTCACATAAAAGTCACCAGGACATGGGACAGATTTTCCTGTTCCTGAGTCTGAACATATTACATCGGAGATACAGCACAGAAACAGGCCATTCCCCCAACCAGTCCATGCCGCCGTTTATGCCCTACTCGAGCCTCCTCCCATCCTTCCTCATCTAAATCTATCAGCATAACCCTGTAGTCCCTTCTCTCTCATGTTTATCTAGCTTCCACTTAGATGCATCGGTGCTATTCGCCTCAACTATTCCCTGTGGTAACTAGTTCCACATAACAACATAACAACATAATAGCAGGAGTAACATAGAAACATAGAAAATAAGTGCAAGAGTAGGTCATTCAGCCCTTCGAGCCTGCACCATTCAATATCATGGCTGATCCTGCAACTTCAGTACCCCATTCCTGCTTTCTCTCCATACCCCTTGATTCCTTTAGCCGTAAGGACCACATCTAACTCCCTTTTGAATATATCTAACAAACTGGCCCCAACAACTTTCTGTGCTAGAGAATTCCACATGCCCACAACTCAGTGAAGAAGTTTCTTCTATCTCGGTCCTAAATGGCTTACCCCTTATCCTTAGACTGTGACCCCTGGTTCTGGACTTCCCCAACATCGGGAACATTCCTGCATCTCCGCCATTTAATACGATCATGGCTGATCTGATCATGGATTCAGCTCCACTTCCCTGCCCGCTCCCATAACCCTTTATTCCCTTATCGCTCAAAAATCTGTCTACCTCCATCTTAAATATATTCAATGACCCAGCCTCCACAGCTCTCTGGGGCAGAGAATTTCATAGATTTACAACCCTCGGAGAAAAAATTCTTCATCTCAATTTTAAATGGGCGGCCCCTTATTCTGAGACTATGTGCCCTAGTTTTAGTTTCCCTATGAGTGGAAATATCCACTCTGCATCCAGCTTGTCGAGCCCCTTCATTATCTTATGTGTTTCGATAACATCTCTCATTCTTCTGAACTCCAATGAGTAGAGGCCCAACCTACTCAACCTAACTTCATAAGTCATCTCCCTCATCTCCAGAACCTTTTCTCTATAGCCTCCAATGCAAGTATATCCTTCCCTTAAATACTGAGACCAAAACTGTAGGCAGTACTCCAGGTGTGGCCTCACCAATACCCTGTACAGTTGTAGCAGGACTGCTCTGCTTTTATACTCTATCCCTCTTGCAATAAAAGCCAACATTCCATTTGCCTTCCTGATTACTTGCTGTACCTGCATACTAACTTTTGTGTTTCATGCACAGGGACCCCCAGGTCCTTCTGTACTGAAGCCCTCTGCAATTTTTCTCCATTTAAATTATAATCTGCTTTTCAATTTTTTTTTGCCAAAGTTAATAACCTCACATTTTCCCACATTATACTCCATCTGCCACATTTTTGTCCATTCACTGAGCCTGTCTATATCCCTTTGCAGATTTTTTGTGTCCTCACAATTTGCTTTCCCACCATCTTTGTATCATCAGCAAACTTGGCTACATTACACTCGGTCCCTTCATCCAAGTCATTAATATAGATTGTAAATAGTTGAGAACCCAGCTCCGATCCTGTGGCACCCCACTAGTTACTGTTTGCCAACTGGAAAATGACCCATTTATCCCGACTCTCTAACAGAAAACCGTTAGCCAATCCTCAATCCATGCTAATATATTACCCCTAACCCCGTGAACTTTTATCTTGTGCAGTAACCTTTTATGTGGCACCTTATCGAATGCCTTCTGGAAATCCAAATACACCACATCCACTGGATCCCCCTTATCCATCCTTTTCATTACATCCTCAAAGAACTCCAGCAAATTTGTCAAACATGATTTCCCTTTCATAAAACCATGCTGACTCTGCTTGACTGAATTATGCTTTTCCAAATGTCTCGCTACTGCCTCCTTAATAATGGATTCCAGCATTTTCCTAACAACAGATGTTAAGCTAACTGGTCTATAGTTTCCTGCTTTCTGTCTGCCTCCTTTTTAAAATAGGGGCGTTACATTTGCGGTTTTCCAATCGGCTGGGACCTCCCCAAAATCCAGTGAAATTTGGTAAATTACAACCAATGCATCCACTATTTCTGCAGCCACTTCTTTTAGGACCCTAGGATGTAAGCCATCAAGTCTAGGGGACTTGTCCACCTTTAGTCCCATTATTTTACCGAGTACTACTTCATTGGTGATAGTGATTGTATCAAGTTCCTCCCTCCCTATAGCCCCTTAATTATTCTGTATTGGGATGTTTTTAGTGTCTTCTACTGTGAAGACCGATACAAACTATTTGTTCAATGTCTCTGCCATTTCCCTGTTCGAGAAAAAGCTTCTCATTGAGTCACTGAGCAACGCGTATAAACATTACCCGGAAGATCATCCATCTCCTCGTGAGAAAAAAAACCAGAGAGACAGTTCTTGACCAGCTTGGCAGTGTCGAGGGCGATGGAAGACTCCAGACGCACCATGACCTTTTCAAAACGTTGACCTTTGAAGTGTTCAAACTGCGGGACCCTCCCATGCATCATGATCACACTGTGAGAGCACTTCAAAATTAACCTCATTAAAAGGATAGTCAGACATGCAGTGCATTACTATTTGGATTCTGCCAAATGGGTGCTTTGCTACTAGCAACAGAGTTGGCTCTTTCGAGATTCCTATAGTCATTTACACTCAGGGAAGGGAAGAGAGAAGGAAAAAGGATTGTAATAAACCAAAGCATGTGTCAAATCAGGGACTTTAAATGAGAACCGAACGGTGGCTGATGTGAGGAAGCCTTCAGAGACACTCTTAGGTGGTTTCCCCACTGGGTGAGTGCTATCACACGACAGTGTATTTTCAATTCATACCGCTACGACTGAATTATAGGATGATCAGAGATGGAGTGTTATGTTATGTGCTGAATCTAGCCGGCCTCTCTTTTAAAATAAATAATTAAATTGCTTTTACAGGGCAGACTTGGTAATTGCCACTTTAATATAAGGCAATGAGTTCTGAATTTCAATAAGATGTGTTTCGTGATTAAACAGCCATACTCAGCAACCCTCACAGCTCTTAAATGTCTATGCGGTTTCCATAGTAAACACCTAGTCCTTGAAGTAGGGGAGAATGCACAAGGGGTTTATTGGCTCTCCTTTAACCATCGGAATTTCTGGGAAGGCGATTCCCAGAAGCTTATTTCTCCAGACAAGTTACTTTGATAAATTCCACATAAAAGGAGAAATGCTCCCCAACAGCTACCCTTGTATGGAATGCTGGCGTTTATTCAGGGTTCCTCGGATCGATTCTACACTTGTCGCAAATAAGCTTCTTTCCCTCCAAGAAATGTACCAAAACATATAACTTCCCCAAAAGCACCAGTCGAGTGGCGCTGGGAGCCTTCGATTAGTACCATTTCTCAACACGTCCACTTCCTCGTGCCTCTTGAATTTTAAACATGTTGCAAGAGCAGGATTCTCAACTCATTACTGAGCCCTGGCTAAATGATCTAGAATCGGTCAACAATGCGACAGTGGGCCGTGTGGGGCTTACAATAAATGAGTAGGTGGTTAAAATTTCAAATTACGTGCAAATGATATTAATGTGGAGAGACTAAGGAAGCTGGGATTGTTGCTCTTAGGAGCAGAGATGGTTAACAGGAGGATTTAATAGATTAGTCGTATTCCCTAGAATTTAGAAGATTAAGAGTTTATCTGATCAAAGTTAAAGATATTACGGGTAACTCTCTGGTGTGGGACTTGAAACTACAACCTCGGACTCACAAGCGCAAGTACTGCCATTGAGCCATTTAAAAAGGATGACTGAAATATAGAGAAAAGATGGAAAAAAAGGGACCAGGTATGTCCTGGTTAAAGCAGTTTTGATGCAACTGAGTTGCTTGCTAGGTCACTGCAGAGGGCAGTTAAGAGTCAATCACCTGAGTGCGGGACTGCAGTCACATATAGGCCAAACCAGGCAAGGACAGCAGGTTTCCTTTGCTTAAAAAGGACACTCGTGAACCAGTTGGGTTTTTACAACAAGCTTCATCGTCACTTTTACTGACAAGTGTTCAGTGGTGTGGGGGTAATATTCCAGTTGCAACATTCTACTCCTAATGTCTGAGAAGCATTATCAAATGTAAGCACCGTTATTCCAGGGTCACAGTGCATGAGCACAAGCAAGTCAAGCAGCTGGCCAAGGAGGAGAAGATTTCTCGGAACCAGCCGAAGGGTTGATCACCCCAAAGTATTCGATCTGAATTTAAAAACATACCCTGTGAAACACAAACCCTTTAAATCCATAATAAACTGATAAATCCATGTAATTCATAGAATCATACAGCACAGAAGGAGGCCATTCGGCCCATTGAGCCTGTGTCGGCTCTTTGAAAGAGTTACCCAATTCGGACCACTCACCGCCTGTGTCCCCATAGCAGTGCAATTTTTTCCTTTTAATATATCACTCACATATACACACACATACATGCAATTCCCTTTAGAAAGCTACTACTGAATCCGTTTCCACCACCCTTGATAATGAGGAAGAAAGCTGCGGACTGCAGGAAGATATCAGGTGGGCGGAACAGTGGCAAATGGAATTTAATCCGGAGAAGGTGTAAGGTAATGCATTTGGGGAGGGCTAACAATGAAAGGGAATACACATTAAATGGTAGGACACTGAGAAGTGTAGAGAAACAAAGGGACCTGGGAGTGCATGTCCACAGATTCGTGAAGGTAGCAGGCCAGGTAGATAAGGTGGTTAAGAAGGCATACGGAATGCTGGCCTTTATTAGCTGAGGCATAGAATACAAGAGCAGGGAGGTTATGCTTGAACTGTATAAAACACTAGTTAGGCCACAGCTGGAGCACTGTGTGCAGTTTTGGTCACATTACAGGAAGGGTGAATTTATAATGGGGAGCAAAGAAATGGCAGTCCAATTGAACAAATACTTTGGTTCTGTCCTCATGAAGGAAGACACAAATATCTTTCCGGAAATACTAGGGGACCAAGGGTCTAGTGAGAAGGAGGAACTGAAGGAAATTCTTATTAGTCAGGAAATTGTGTTAGGGAAATTGATGGGATTGACAGCCAATACATCCCCAGGACCTGATAGTCTGCATCCGAGTGTACTTCAGGAAGTGGCCCTAGAAATAGTGGATGCATTGTTGATCATTTTCCAACATTCTATTGACTCTGGATCAGTTCCTGTGGATTGGAGGGTAGCTAATGTAACACCACTTTTTTAAAAAAGGAGGGAGAGAAAACAGGGAATTATAGACCAGTTAGTCTGACATCAGTAGTGGGGAAAATGTTGGAATCAATTATTAAAGATGTAATAGCAGCGCATTTGGAAAGCAGTGATGGGATCGGTCCAAGTCAACATGAATTTATGAAAGGGAAATCATGCTTGACAAATCTTCTAGAATTTTTTGAGGATGTAACTGGTAGACAAGGGAGAACCAGTGGATGTGGTGTATTTGGACTTTCAAAAGGCTTTTGACAAGGTCCCACACAAGAGATTAGTGTGCAAAATTAATGCACATGGTATTGGGGGTAATGTATTGACATGGATAGAGAACTGGTTGGCAGACAGGAAGCAAAGAGTAGGAATAAACAGGTCCTTTTCAGAATGACAGGCAGTGACTAGTGGGATACCGCAAGGTTCAGTGCTGAGATCCTAGCTATTTACAGTATGCATTAATGATTTAGACGAAGGAGTTGAATGTAATATCTCCAAGTTTGCAGATGACACTAAACTGGGTGGCAGTGAGAAGGATGCTAAGAGGCTGCAGGGTGACTTGGACAGGTAGATGCAGTATAATACAGAAAATGTGAGGTTATCCACTTTGGTGGCAAAAACAGGAAGGCAGAATATTTTCTGAATGGTGACATTAGGAAAAGGGGGGGTGCAACGAGACCTAGGTGTCATGGTACATCAGGAATTGAAGGTAGGCATGCAGGTACAGCAGGCGATGAAGGCGGAAAATGGCATGTTGGCCTTCATAGTAAGAGGATTTGAGTATAGGAGCAGGGAGGTCTTACTGCAGTTGTACAGGGCCTTGGTGAGGCCACACCTTGAATATTGTGTATAGTTTTGGTCTCCTAATCTGAGGAAGGACATTCTTGCTATTGAGGGAGTGCAGCGAAGATTCACCAGACTGATTCCTGGGATGGCAGGACTGACATATGAAGAAAGACTGGATTGACGAGGCTTATGTTCACTGGAATGTAGAAGAATGAGAGGGGATCTCATAGAAACATAAAATTCTAAAGGGATTGGACAGGTTGGATGCAGGAAGAATGTTCCCGATGTTGGGGAAATCCAGAACCAGGGGTCACAATCTAAGGATTAGGGGTAAGCTATTTAGGACTGAGATGAGGAGAAACTTCTTCATTCAGAGAATTGTGAACCTGTGGAATTCTCTACCACAGAAAGTTGTTCAGGCCAGTTTGTTAAATATATTCAAAAGGAAGTTAGATGTGGCCCTTACGGCTAAAGGGATCAGGGGGTTTGGAGAGAAAGCACAAATGGGGTACTGAAGTTGCAAAAATGAACGGCCATGATCATATTGAATGGTGGTGCAGGCTCAAAGAGCCAAATGGCCTACTCCTGGCACCTATTTTCTATGTTTCTGTGGGGTCAAGTTCCGGTCGCCCGCTAGAACGCCGCACATCGGAGAGGCCCGCCTAATTCATAGAACAAAAATTGCGCCGAATACTTACCTCGCGACTCTCAGATAGCTGGAGGCCCATTTCCACCTCGGCGCTGCGCAGCAGGAGCTGCTGGGGGCGGAGCTACAGCCCTGCGCCAAAAACAGTGCCGGCAGCTGCACGCGTGCACAGTGGAGGCTGCGCGCGTGCGCAGTCGCTGCCGGCGTCCTGTCTCCGGGGGCGACGAGCCTATCCCGGGCTGAAGGGACGTCGCCCCTATCCCCGGCCGAATGGCCTGCGCATCTTACCTCGGCGGCGGGGCCCGCCCGCCCGGCCTCTCGCTGGGGGCGAGCCCCGCCCGAAGAGTCGGCGGCGTCGGCAGCCTGGCATCGGCTGCATGCGGGACCCGCCCGAAGTCCTCGGCGGGGCCCGGCTTCTTCATCATCTTCTCTCTCTTTCTCCCTCCCCCCACCTCCCCATCATCTTCCCTTCCATGTTAACCACGGCCGAGGGGAATCCTCGGTTGAGGAAAAAGGAAGACATGTCAGAGATACTAGTGTGAAAGGTGATGTCGTCAGAGTAGATGTGACGGAGGCGGAGAAACTGGGAGAATGGAATGGAGTCCAAACAGGATGTGGGGTGGGAGGAAGTGTAGTTCAGGTAGCTGTGGGAGTCAGTGGGCTAATAGAGGACACTGGTTGAAAGCCTATTCCCAGAGATGGAGACCGAAGTCGAGGAAGGGAAGAGTCGGAGATGGACCGTGTGAAGGTGAGGGAAGGGTGGAAATTGGATGCAAAGTGAATGAAATTTTCTAATTCAGGGCGACAGCAGGGACAGCACCGATATAGTCATCAACGTACTGGAAGAAGAGGTGAGGGAGGGGACCCGAGTAGGACTGGAACAAAGAATCTTCCACATATCCCATGAAAAGGCAGGCATAGCGAGGACCCATGTGGGTTCCCATAGCAACACCTTTAATTTGGAGGCAGTGAGTGGAGTTAAAGGAGAAGTTGTCCAATGTGAGAACAGGTTCAGCCAGACGGAGGAGGTTGGTGGTGGATGGGGATTGTTTGGGCCTCTGCTCGAGGAAGAAGCAGAGCGCCCTCGGGCTATCCTGGTGGGGGATGGAAGTGTAAAGGGATTGGACGTCCATGGTGAAAAGGAGACGGTTGGGGCTGGGAAACTGGAAACTGTTAAAGTGACAAAGGGCATCGGAGGAGTCGCGGATGTAGGTGGGAAGAGAGTGCACATAGGGACAAATAGAGTCGAGATAGGAAGAAATAAGTTCCGTGGGGCAAGAAGAGGCCGAAACGATGGGTCTATCGGGGCAGTCCTGATGGTGAATCTTGGGAAGGAGGTAGGACCATAAGGCCATCATCCCTTTTGTCTCTCTAATCTCGCCTGTCTTCCACCCTATCACAGACCTTCCCTTTTGTTCTTTCCTCCCCTCCCCCTTTCAGTGCTCATTAAGAATCTGTTCTTTCCAAACACTCTCCAGTCCTGAAGGGTCGCAGACTCAAAACATTAACTCTGTTTCCTGACCTGCTGAGATTCCCAGCATTTTCTGTTTTTATTCCAGATTCCAGCATCCGCAGTATTTTGCTTTTGTGTTAAATTGCTAGGAACTGGTTAGGCCTCAGTTGGAGTATTCTGTCCAGTTCTGGGCTCTAGTCTTTAGGAAGAAGGGTGCAGAGGAGATTTACTCGAATGGTACCGGGTAGGAAGGAGTTCAGTTATGTGGAGAGACTGGGGTTGGTCTCAACCTTACAGCAGAGAAGGTTAAAGGGAGATTTTTTTTTTAAAAAGAGGTGTTCAAAATCATAAAGCCTTTTGGTAGAATATATAGGAGGATAGTAACTTTCAAAAGAGAATTGTGTGTGTGTGTGTGTGAGAGAGATATGGAGAAACTGTTTCCACTAGCAGGTGGTTCGGTAATGAAGGTAATTGACAAAAGAACCAGATGAGAAGAAATGTTTTTACGCAGCGAGTTGTTGTGATCTATAATGCACAGCTTAGAATCATAGAAATTTACAGCTCGGAAGGAGGCCATTTCGGCCCATCGTGTCTGTGCCGGCCAACAAGAGACTATCCAGCCTCATCCCACTTTCCAGCTCTAGGTCTATAACCCTGTAGGTTACAGCACTTCAAGTGCACATCCAAGTACTTTTTAAAATGTGGTGAGGGCTTCTGCCTCTACCACCCTTTCAGGCAGTGAGTTCCAGACCCCCACCACCCTCTGGGCGAAGATATTTCCCCTCAAATCCCTTCTAAACCAATTACTTTAAATTTATGCCCCCTGGTTGTTGACCCCTCTGCTAAGGGAAATAGACCCTTTCTATCCATATATCTGGGCCCCTCAGAATTTTATGCACCTCAATGAGGTCGCCCCTCAGCCTCCTCTGTTCCAAAGAAAACAAACCCAGCCTATCCAATCTGTCCTCATAGCTAAGATTCTCCACTCCCGGCAACATCCTCGTAAATCTCCTCTGTACCCTCTCCAGTGCAATTATGTCCTTCCTGTAATGCAGTGACCAGAACTGCACACAGTACTCCAAGCTGTGGCCTAACCAGTGTTTTATACAGTTCAAGCATAAACCCCCCTGCTCTTGTATTCTATGCCTCGGCTAATAAAGGCAAGCATTCCGTATGCCTTCTTAACCACCTTATCCACCTGGCCTGCTACTTTCGGATTTGTGGACATGCACTCCCAGGTCCCTTTGTTCCTCTACACTTCTGTGTCCTGCCATTTAATGTGTATTCCCTTGCCTCGTTAGCCCTCCCCAAATGCATTACCTCACAGTTTCTCCGGATGAAATCCCATTTGCCACTGTTCTGCCCACCTGATATCTTCCTGCAGTCTGCAGCTTTCTTCCTCATTATCGAGGAAACAGATTCAATCTCCACAGATGTTGCCTGACCCGCTGAGGTGTCCAGCATTTTCTGTTGTTATTCCTAGCAATTTAATACCAGCATTGCCGCTTTAAGATTCTTGCTCTCCCGCAATGTTTCATAAATTTACTCATCTGTTGACCATATTTACACATTTTCTTGAAGAACAACACATTCCACACTTGTTTCAGTGACTATACCGCTCCATCTTTATACCATCTGTGCCTGAAACCTCACAGGCAGCTGATTTTTTTTAATTAAAAACGGAAAGACTCCATTTCACACCCAGGATTATTCTTTGAATGATGGGCAGAAAAATAAATCTTCCTTTCGGATTTGGGTCTTCTGTGAGGACCCACTTTATCAACTAACTGATGGGCGACTGACTGCTGGGATCCTGGAGAAGGGGTGTACGTACAGGGGACTGCAAGTGAGGATCGACTCATGGAAAGTATGCGTCAGCAGAAAGAAGAATCGTAAGGTCATTTCCAAATGCAGTACACTACGAAACATGCACATTCATGGGAGCTGCCCTCAAACGATTTCTAAAGGCATCCCACCAGAATGATTTAAGGGCACCATCTAAGGTGGGCGAAGTTCCCTGCGCCCAGTTTGGGGCACATCATTTGCATTATATTAAAGTTTAGTGCCGGGACGGGAAGTGCCACCTCCAGCATGGAATTGGCCTCTTTGGGGCAAACACACGTGTGGGGCGGTAACCGGGTGTTCGCAGGGCGCGACTCTCGGCGCAACGCTGACATGCCGCGTGACGTCATCCCCTGCTTTTTAAAAAGGGCAGGGTCGCTATGAGCTCTGCAGCCGCTTCAGTGGCGACCGCTGGGCCACCAGGGAGGGTGTTAGCCGGGCCAGCGGCCTGGCACCCAAGAGGGATGCTGGTCGGCATGTTGGCGGCCTGGCCACACCAGCGGCCGCCATTGTCGGGCCGACTGAAAAGTTGGCCGACAGAAAAAAGATGGCAGCAGTGTCGCTACCACCTCCCCTTTAAGGATGGCTGGGGTTGGGTGGGGGGGGGGGGGGGTTGGGGGGTTCGGGTGTTAGAGGTTGGGGTTCCTTACAGTGCTGAGCTTATGGCTCAACTATCTTTCCAAATTGGCTTGAAGTAAACTGCACGACTATACTATCTGCTGTGAGAACCAATGCCACCACTAGACCACCACTTTTGAGGGGACTGAGCCACAATACAGTACCTTCTGGAAGAAGTCTTCCCCACTTTTGCCTTTTCCTTCAGCAGCAGCTGTAAAATAAAATGTTCAGGGTCAAACATACACCGATATACTTATATACTTCAAACACACACACACACACACACAAACTAGGGAATTCGCAAATTGAACTGTTCAGCGGCATTTTTATATAAATCTTGTGTCAATAAAATTAACAGGTGCTCTCATCCCCTTTTCTGATTGGTTGCTGTCAAGCACATGCTTTGCAGGATCCAATCGAATGCACTATTCTACCAACTGCAGCCCGAGAAGTGCACTCCTCCTTAAGCACCCTCGGGCCCCACCCCCACCCCCGATCGCCCCCCCCTCAACAATTCTCAGGCGTCACCCCCAAGTAATCCCCGCCCGCACCTTCCATGTACTCCCCAACCGCCGCCACACCCCCCCCCCCACCCCGTGCACTCTCCAACCCTCCCACCCCACACCCTCCGTGTACCCCCCAACACCCCCCCCCGACCCCTGTGCACTCTCCAACCCTCCCACCCCACACCCTCCGTGTACCCCCCAACAGACCCCCCCCGACCCCTGTGCACTCTCCAACCCTCCCACCCCACACCCTCCGTGTACCCCCCAACACCTCCCCCGACCCCTGTGCACTCTCCAACCCTCCCACCCCACACCCTCCGTGTACCCCCCAATACCCCCCCGACCCCTGTGCACTCTCCAACCCTCCCACCCCACACCCTCCGTGTACCCCCCAACAGACCCCCCCCGACCCCTGTGCACTCTCCAACCCTCCCACCCCACACCCTCCGTGTACCCCCCAATACCCCCCCGACCCCTGTGCACTCTCCAACCCTCCCACCCCGCACCCTCCGTGTACCCCCCAACACCCCCCCCGACCCCTGTGCACTCTCCAACCCTCCCACCCCGCACCCTCCGTGTACCCCCCAACCCCTGTGCACTCTCCAACCCTCCCACCCCACACCCTCCGTGTACCCCCCAACACCCCCCCCGACCCCTGTGCACTCTCCAACCCTCCCACCCCGCACCCTCCGTGTACCCCCCAACCCCTGTGCACTCTCCAACCCTCCCACCCCACACCCTCCGTGTACCCCCCAACACCCCCCCGACCCCTGTGCACTCTCCAACCCTCCCACCCCGCACCCTCCGTGTACCCTCCAACACCTCCCCCCACCCCCTGTGCACTCTCCAACCCTCCCACCCCGCACCCTCCGTGTACCCCCCAACACCTCCCCCCACCCCCTGTGCACTCTCCAACCCTCCTACCCCACACCCTCCGTGTACCCCCCAACACCTCCCCCCACCCCCTGTGCACTCTCCAACCCTCCCACCCCGCACCCTCCGTGTACCCCCCAACACCTCCCCCCCACCCCCCATACCCCTCCACTAGCAAGTGTGACCAAGCGGCCTGGAGCGAGGGAGACACACCAGGGTGGAACTGGGCCGCTGACCTGTCCCAGTGTTTACACGCACACTTCTCGAAAGGGGGAGCAGGAAACGTGGCTGCTTTTTCTTTGTCCACTTCACCTGAGCCAGAGTTGCGGAGGAAGATTGTATGAACCCCACCCCCGACAGGTGCACAGACGGAGATCTGTTAAAACCCGAATCTGGCACCTTTGCGATCTGTACAGCTCATTATTCACCTCCAAATTCTTCCAGGCAACTATTTTAAATCCTTACTTCAATTGTTGCTTCACAAATGTTACTTCCATTTGTCACTTTTTGATCTATGCCTGGTATATAAATAACATTGCACAGATCTATTCATCAGGATTCAATTATTATTGGTATGTGATGGACTTCTGGTCCAGCATCACGAATAGATGTTCCGTGCCACAGCTCAGATACAGGAAGAACAACATTTGTACAACTGTATGAAATTTACCACAAGCACTTTTTCTGCTGTTCATTCTGACCAAGTCAAAAGTACGTGGAGGGTGGAGTGGAGGGGGGGGAAAAAAGAGTAAAGAAATTTTACAGCGAAAGCAACTGGAATGGAGAGTGGGGGGGGGGGGGGGGGGTGGTGAAGAGAAGAGAAACTATAGAATCTTTTAAAAGTAGGAATAATATTCTGCGAAATAGGAACCATAAATTAGTGGGCAGCAGATTGTGCTTAGCTCAGGAATGTTATATAATGGGAATGAATAGGAAGTGATCTGCTCCAATGGAATTCTATACTTGGATCAAATATCTGTTTATCTGAGCTCAACTGAACACTCTCCTTTAATGTGTAACATGCTCCCCCCAAGGTATACACTGGACCAGACTGCCCCGAAAACATCAGTGCTGTAGTTTTGGTTTGGGATATACTAATATACGGACAATGATGGACAGGAAACGACCCTCTGGCCCATCCAGTCTGTCCCCACAATTGAGATACTTTGTGTATCACAATCAGTGCACTCCCCACCCAAAACCACAAGATCTCCTAGGTGGTGGGGGGGGGAAAACAACATTCTGGGAAATTCATCAAAAAAATGAAGGCAAGGGACTCGGGCAAATGTGGAACTTAACGTATCATTCGATTTGACCCGAATGACCATCGAAGTATACCATTTATTTTCCACATGAAAGTCAGAGAGAGAGAGAGAGAGACCAATTATCAGGCGAAGAGCACATCTCACGCAGCACAAACCAACCTCCGTGTCAGTCTCTTGCAGCGCAAGTTAGAAGCATTTTGGGCAGCAACAGTTTCACCTAGAGACCATTAACACTTGAATCTCTTTGGAAACCATTGAATACGCCCAGAACGCCTGCTTGCTAGAGGGAGTGACATGACAGAAGAAAACATTGAGGCCAGTTGAATTCATCTGCGGGACGGACAAAGAGGCAAACTGTTTGCTTGACAGGAAAAGGGGTAAACTGCATTAATTTAGCCAAAATGTATCCTGTGATAATTGGTGTGTTGTCAGGTGCGGTTTCCTATGTTTGACTGAATTATTCTGGCAGAAGCAGGTCTGTTGCATCCTGTAGTCCTTGGGCTGTCATGATCAGAGTAAAAAGCCGAGAGCCTCCCATCAGTCATGGCATCACTCGTGCCTGGACACTGAAAACACCAACAAGTACACCTAGTCTAAAAGACTTGCATTTATATCATCATCATAGGTATTGTGTTCCGAACACACATGAGGCTGCACACAGGGAGGTTAAAGTAACAGTGACCTCAGTCTTTATTAAGACAATCCAGAGTGAGGAACAGGCCTTAGGGGCTGGCTTATATACAGTGCTCCCAAGGGATGCTGGGATCCCTTGGGACTTCAGGGGATGAGCTCCCTGGTGGTGGAACATGGGAGTGCATGCTTTACAGATACACAACATCACTTCAACCCCCCCAAAGTCAAAGTGAAAACTATTTACAAGGTGAGGCGGTCGGGAGCCTTTCTTTCCCTGGTGGACCGCCTCGGTACAAATGTCAGTTCTGGTGTGTTGGCTGTGCCCTCGCTGGGCTGGCGTGTTGTTGACCCTGCTAGGTGAGCTTGGCCTTGCTGGACTGTTGGGCGTGATGGGTTCAATTTCCTGGTCCGGCGTGGTGTCGTTGATCATTTGGGTGGGTGTTGTGGGCTCGAAAAAGGAGGTGTCTGCTGTGGGTTGTTCAGGGCAGTCTGTGAACCGCAGCCTTGTTTGGTCCAGGTGCTTTCTGCAAATTTGTCCATTGTCGAGTTTGACTACAAACACCCTGCTCCCTTCTTTAGTTATCACTATGCCAGTGATCCACTTGGGACCATGTCCATAGTTTAGCACATACACAGGGTCATTCAGATCAATTTCCCGTGACACAGTGGCGCGACCATTGTTTACATTTTGTTGCTGTCGCCTGCTCTCTACCTGATCATGCAGGTTGGGGTGAACCAGTGAGAGTCTGATTTTAAGTGTCCTTTTCATGAGTAGCTCAGCCGGGGGCACCCCTGTGAGCGAGTGGGTTCTCGTGCAGTAGCTGAGCAGAACTCAGGACAGGCGGGTTTGGA
Organism: Pristiophorus japonicus; assembly: GCF_044704955.1. Lineage (NCBI taxonomy): Eukaryota > Metazoa > Chordata > Chondrichthyes > Pristiophoridae > Pristiophorus > Pristiophorus japonicus. The sequence continues at coordinate 307,317,720 of NC_091979.1, forward strand.
GTGAGCCTTCTGTGACTCGTTTAAGGCTCTGTTTGATGGTTTGTACGGCCCGCTCTGCCTGCCTATTGGAGGCTGAGGTGACATGTTTGATCCCATTGCGGGTCATGAATTCTTTAAATTAGGCACTGGTGAAACATGGCCGTTGTCACTGACCAGTATGTCAGGCAGGCCGTGGGTGGCAAACATGGCCCTCAGGCTTTCAATGGTGGCGGTGGCGGTGCTTCCCGACATTATTTCACATTCAATCCATTCTGAAAAAGCATCCACCACCACCAGGAACACTTTACCGAGAAACGGGCCCGCATAGTCGACATGGATCCTTGACCATGGTCTGGAAGGCCAGGACCACAAACTTAGTGGTGCCTCTCTGGGCGCGTTGCGCAACTGAGCACATACGCTGCATTGCCGTACACAGGACTCGAAGTCAGAGTCGATACTGGGCCACCACACGTGGGATCTGGCTATCGCTTTCATCATTTCTATACTCGGGTGTGTGCTGTGGAGATCCGAGATCTCCCTGCCCTTTTTTGGTAGCAATACACAGTTACCCCACAACAGGCAGTCTGTCTGAATGGACAGTTCGCCCTTTCGCCGCTGGAACGGCTTGATTGGCTCTTGCATTTCAACGGGGATGCTGGCTCAGCTCCCATGCAGTACACAGTATTTTACTAAGGACAGCAGAGGATCTTGGCTGGTCCAAGCCCTAATCTGGCGGGCCGTAACAGATGATTTATCATTTTCAAACGCTTCCATGACCATCAACAAGTCTGCGGGCTGCGCTACCATCAACAAGTTTGCAGGCTGCGCCATTTCCACCCCCGTGGTGGGCAATGGTAGCTGACTGAGAGCTTCCGCACAATTCTCGGTGCCTGGTCTGTGGCGGATGGGATAGTTATATGCTGAAAGCGCGAGTGCCCACCTTTGTATGTGGGCTGAGGCATTAGTATTTATCCTCTTGTTTTCAGCGAACAGGGATGTGAGGGGCTTGTGATTGGTTTCCAGCTCAAATTTGAGGCCAAATAGCTATTGATGCATTTTCTTTACCCTGAACACACACGCTAATGCCTCTTTCTCAATTATGCTGTAGGCCCTCTCGGCCTTAGACAAGCTCCTGGAAGCATAGGCGACAGGTTGCAACTTCCCCGCAACGTTAGCTTGTTGTAATACACACCCGACTCCGTACGATGACGCGACACATGCTAGCACAAGTTTTTTACACTGGTTATACAATACAAGTAGCTTGTTGGAGCATAAAATATTTCTGGCTTTCTCAAAAGCAATTACTTGTTTTTTTTTCCCCATACCCAGTTCTCACCTTTGTGCAATAACACATGTAGGGGCTCTAAAAGGGTGCTTAACCTTGGTAGGAAGTTACCAAAATAGTTGAGGAGTCCCAGGAACGACCGCAGCTCCGTGACGTTCTGTGGCCTGCACACGTTCCTGATAGCCTCTGCTTGGCGTCTGTGGGCCGAATGCCGTCCGCCGCGATCTTTCTCCCCAAAAACTCCACTTCTGTTGCCATGAAGACGCATTTCCACCTCTTCAGCCGCAGCCCTACGCGATCCAGTCACTGGAGGACCTCCTCCAGGTTTTGGAGGTGCTCGGCGGTGTCCCAACCCGTGACCAATATGTCGTCGTGAAAGACCACCGTGTGTGGTACCGACTTTGAATAGGCTCTCCATGTTTCTCTGGAAGATCGCTGCAGCCGACCGAATTCCAAACGGGTGTCTGTTGTAGATTAACAGTCCCTTGTGCGTGCTGATGCAGGTGAGGCCCTTCGAAGACTCCTCCAGCTCCTGCGTCATGTTGGCCGAAGTCAGGTCGAGCTTGGTGAACGTCTTGCCTCCTGCCAGCGTTGCAAATAGGTCGTCTGCCTTAGGTAGCGGGTATTGGTCCTGTAGCGAGAAACGATTAATAGTTACTTTATAATCGCTGCAAATCCTGACCGTGCCATCACTTTTGAATACTGGAACAATCAGGCTGGCCCACTCGCTGAATTCCACTGGGGAGATGATGCCCTCGCGTTGCAGCCTGTCCAGCTCGATTTCCACTCTCTCCCTCATCATGAGGTACCGCTCGCGCCTTGTGGTGAATGGGTCATGCCTCTGGGACCAAGTGGATCCGCAGCTTCGACCTGGAAAAGTTTCCAATGCCTGGCTCAAAAAGGGAAGGAAATTTGTTTAGAACCTGGGTACATGAGGCCTCATCGACATGTGATAGCGCTTGGACGTCATCCCAGTTCCAGTGGATTTTGCCCAGCCAGCTCCTTCCAAGCAGTGTGGGGCCATCACCCGGGACAATCCAAAGTGGCAGTTCATGCACCGTGCCCTCGTAGCTAACCTTGACCATGGTGCTGCCCAGGACAGTGATAAGCTCTTTGGTGTACGCTCTCAGTTTCGTGTGGATGGGGCTCAGGGCTGGTCTGAATGTCTTGTTGCACCACAGTCTCTCGAACATCTTTTTACTCATGATGGATTGGCTAGCGCCAGTGTCCAGTTCCATGGCTACGAATAAACCATTCAATTTTACGTTTAGCATTATAGGTGGACATTTCGTCAAAAATGTGTGCACCCCGTATACTTCAGCAACTGCCTCCTCTCTGAGGCTCGAAATTGCTTTGATCCACCATGGACTGATCTTCCTCTGCCACGTGGTGGTTAGCAGGTTTTGCAGAGCTTGCAGCTCGTTGGAGGTGCTCCATTGTTCCACAGCTCTTCCAAACATACCCTTTGAAGCGGCATGAATAGGCTGAATGGAAGCCTCCACAACGTCAACAAGGTGTGAATTGCCTTGCATTCATCCTTTGTTGCGGAATCTGAGTCATATGGGTCACCTGAGGCCTGCTGGCAGTTGCAGACTCGTGGGTTCTGCCCTGTACATTTCTGCTCGCAAACACAGTTCCAGTTAATTTATGAACATTGCTAGCACTTGTGTGCTGAGAGATTTGTTTGCTGTTATCACTGGTGGACATAAACGCCTGTGCTTTCGCAATGGCCTTACGGAGGTTCGGTGTCTCTACAGTCAAAAGTTTTCATAGGATGGTCTCGTGGCCAATGCCCAGTACAAAAAAGTCTCTGAGCATTTACTCCAGGTAGCCATCAAACTCACATTGTCCTGAAAGTCGCCTTAGCTCAGCGACGTAGCTCGCCACTTACTGACCTTCAGATCACTGGCACGTTTAGAACCGATACCTCGCCATCAGAACGCTGTCCCTCAGGTTAAGATGCTCCCGAACCATATGACTTATATGACTTATCTGTGGGTTTCACTGGAGCCAGAAGACTCTTCATGAGGCTGTAGGTCGGTGCCCCACAGACCGTGAGGAGGACCGCTCTCCTTTTTGCAGCGCTTCCTTCTCCGTCCAGCTCGATGGCTACAAAGTACTGGTCTAGCCGTTTGTCATAGGCTTCCCAGTCCTCACCCTCCGAGAACTTCTCCAGGATGCCCACAGTTTGCTGCATCTTTGCGTCGCCAGTTGTTGTGTTCCTAACACAGATGAGGCTGCACACAGGGAGGTTAAAGTAACAGTGACCTCAGTCTTTAATAAGACACTGCAGAGTGAGGAACAGGCCTTAGGGGCCGGCTTATATATAATGCTCCCAAGGGATGCTGGGATCCCTTGGGACTTCAGGGGATGAGCTTCCTGGTGGCGGAACATGGGAGTGCATGCTTTACAGATACACAACAATAGGCAGTCCCTCGAATCAAGGATGACTTGCTTCCGTGCCAAAAAGGGATGAGTTCACAGGTGTTTAAATGAAGGATCTAATATTCCAGATCCCAAATTACATCTTGGAGGGTGGAAGATGCCTGTGCATGGATTTTTTTAACGTGTGGTGGCCGTTGCACACCAACCACCACACGGGCTTGACAGAGCTAGGTCTTGGTCCAGTGGCAAGGATTACCCAAGACGTCTGGAGACCAGGCTCTGCTGCACGGACCGAGTGAACTGAAAAGGGTTTACTGTGATTGAAAGGCTGCATTAGAGGGAGCAGCGTGCAGTGGCACGGTCCCAGCCTGCAAGACCATCAGCAGGCCGGGGCCATCAGAGGGAGCAGCGTGCGGGGGCATACCACTGCAGGAGGGCGACGGCTGTGAAGCCAGGTCGCTGATTGCAGTGCGGGCAGGCACAGCACGAGGGGCGAAGGAGCAAGAGTTTGTTGAAGGAAGTGACCGGGGCCCAGGAGAGGTGGGAGTCTGAGGCCCAGAAGGGGCAAGGGCCCAGGGGCAGCACAGGCTAGCCCACACTGCATTTATATAGCCTCTTATACGACTACTAGACGTCCCAAAGCGCTTTACAGCCAATGAAGTACTTTTAAAGTGCAGTCACTGTTGTAATGTAGGAAACACGGCAGCCAAATTGCGCACAGCAGCAATGTGATAATGACCAATGCTTTTTGTTTAAAAGTGATGTTGATTGAGTGATAAACATTGGCCAGGACATCGGGGATCACTCCCGCGCTCTTAAGCGACTGTCTGGAAAAACAGCAGTGACAATTGCTGGTAGTTTACAGTGGAGATCACTGCAGATCTAAACCAAGAGCGACAAAACAACAACTTCTTTAACATAGTGAAACGTCCCAAGGCGCTTTTCGGTCCCCACCACCAACTGCGTTCCCGAGCCACTGACTCCATCCCTCTTCCCAACTTCTGTTGGAGGCTGAACCACACTTCGCAACCTTGGTGTCATATTTGACCCTGAAATGAGCTTTCGACCACATATCGGCAGAATAACTAAGACAGCCCATTTCCACCTTCATAACATCGCTTGCCTCAGCTCATCCACTGCTGAAACCCTCATCCATGCGTTTGTTACCTCTAGACTTGACTATTCCAACACACTCCTGGCTGGCCTCCCACATTCCACCCTCCGTAAACTAGAGGTGATCCAAAATTCGGCTGCCCATGTCCTAACTCACACCAAGTCCTGCTCACCCATCACCCCTGTGTTCGTTGACCTACACTGGCTTCCGGTTAAGCAACGCCTGAATTTCAAAATTCTCATCCTTATTCTCAAATCCCTACATGGCCCTTGCCCCTCCCTATCTCTGTAATCTCTTCCAGCCCCTCCAATTCTTCCCTCTTGAGCATCCCTGATTATAATCACTCAACCATTGGTGGCCGTGCCTTCTGTTTCCGAGGCCCCAAGCTCTGGAACTCCCTGCCTAAACCTCTCCATCCCTCCACCTCTCTTTTCTCCTTTAAGACACTCCTTGAAACCTCGCTCTCTGACCAGTCACCTTCACTAATTTCTCCTTATGCAGCTCGGTGCCAAATTGTTTTGTCTCATAATACTCCTGTGAAGCACCTTGGGACGTTTCACTACGTTCAAGGCGCTATATAAATATAAGTTGTTGTTAAGAGTCAATCACATTGGTGCGGGACTGGAGTTACACACAGGCCCAGACGCGGTAAGGACGGCAGCTTTCCTTCCCGAAAGGACATCAGTGAACCAGTTGGGTTTTTACGACAATCCAACAGCTTCATGGCCACAGCTATTTCCAGATTTTTAAAACTGAATTCAAATTCTCAAACTGGCCATGGTGGACAGTTATCTGCATTATTAGTCCAAGCCTCTGGACTACTGGCCCAGTAACACAACCACTACACTACCGTACCTTCCTTCAGAGAAGTGCAACAAGAACGGACTTGCATTTAAAAAGTGCCTTTCACTATCCCAGAACATTACAAAGTTTTTTTTGCAGGCAGTGAATTACTTTGGAAATGCAGTCACTGTTGTGATGTAGGAAACTTGGCAGCCGATTTTCACACAGGAAGCTCCCACTAACAACGGTGTGATGATAGAAACATAGAAACTAGGAGCAGTAGTAGGCCATTCGGTCTTTCGAGCCTGCACTGCCATTCAATATGACCATGGCTGATCCTCTATCTGAACATGATATTCCCGCTTTTTCCCCATGTCCCTTGATGCCTTTTGTTTCTAGAAATCTATCCATCTCCCTCTTAAATATATTCAGTGATTGGCCTCCACAGGTTCATCACCCTCTGAGTGAAAACATTTCTCCTCATCTCAGTCCTAAATTTCCTACCCCGTAACCTGAGACTGTGACCCCTTGTTCTAGACTTCCCAGCCAGAAGAAACAGCCTCTCCGCAATCAGTCTATCCAACCCAGTCAGAATTTTATACGTTTCAATGCAATCCATAGAAACATAGAAAATAGGTGCAGGAGTAGGCCATTCAGCCCTTCGAACCTGCACCACCATTCAATATAATCATGGCTGATCATTCCCTCAGTACCCCTTTCCTGCTTTCTCTCCATACCCCTTGATCCCCTTAGCCCTAAGGGCCATATCTAACTCCCTCTTGAATATATCCAATGAACTGGCATCAACAACTCTCTGCGGTAGGGAATTCCACAAGTTAACAACTCAGTGAAGAAGTTTCTCCTCATCTCAGTCCTAAATGGCCTACTCCTCATCCTAAGACTGTGTCTCGTGGTTCTGGACTTCCCAACAACGGGAACGTTCTACCCGCATCTAACCTGTCCCCTTCCGTCAGAATCTTATATGTTTCTATGAGATCCCCACTCATCCTTCTAAACTCCAATGTATAAAGGCCCAGTTGATCCAGTCTCTCCTCATATGTCAGTCCAGCCATCCCGGGAATCAGTCTGGTGAACCTTCGCTGCACTCCCTCAATAGCAAGAATGTCCTTCCTCAGATTAGGAAACCAAAACTGAACACAATATTCCAGGTGAGGCCTCACCAAGGTCCTGTACAACTACAGTAAGACCTTCCTGCTCCTATACTCAAATCCGCTAGCTATGAAGGCAAACATACCATTTGCCTTCTTCACCGTCTGCTGTACCTGTATGCCAACTTTCAATGACTGATGTACCATGACACCCAGGTCTCGTTGCACCTCCTCTTCCTAATCTGCCACCATTCAGATAATATTCTGTCTTCACGTTTTTGCCCCCAAAGTGGATAACCTCACATTTATCCACATTATACTGCATCTGCCATGCATTTGCCCACTCACCTAACCTGTCCAAGTCACCCTGCAGCCTCCTCGCATCCCCCTCACAGCTCACATCACCACCCAGTTTAGTGTCATCTGCAAACTTGGATATATTACACTCAATTCCTTCATCCAAATCATTAAAGTATATTGTAAAGAGCTGGGGTCCCAGCACGGAGCCCTGCGGCACTCCACTAGTCACTGCCTGCCATTCTGAAAAGGACCCGTTTATCCCGATTCTCTGCTTCCTGTCTGCCAACCAGTTCTCTGTCCACGTCAGTCTATTACCCCCAATACCATGTGCTTTGATTTTGCACACCAATCTCTTGTCTGGGACCTTGTCAAAAGCCTTTTGAAAGTCCAAATACACCACATCCACTGGTTCTCCCTTGTCCACTCTACTAATAACATCCTCAAAAAATTCCAGAAGGTTTGTCAAGAATGATTTCCCCTTCATAAATCCATGCTGACTTGGATCGATCCTGTCACTGCTTTCCAAATGCGCTGCTATTTCATCCTTAATGATTGATTCCAACATTTTCCCCACTACTGATGTCAGGCTAACCGGTATATAATTACCTGCTTTCTCTCTCCCTCCCTTTTTAAAAAGTGGTGTTACATTAGCTACCCTCCCAGTCCATAGGAACTGATCGAGTCGATAGACAGTTGGAAAATGATCACCAATGCATCCACTATTTCTAGGGCAACTTCTTTAAGTACTCTGGGATGCCTAGGGGATTTATCGGCCTTCAATCCCATCAATTTCCCGAACAAATTTTCCCACCTAATAAGGATACCCTTCAGTTCTTCCTTCTCACTAGACCCATCGGTCCCCTAGTACTTCCGGAAGATTATTTGAGTCTTCCTTCGTGAAGACAGAACCGAAGTATTTGTTCAATTGGTCTGCCATTTCTTTGTTCCCCATTATAAATTCACCTGAATCCGACTGCAAGGGACCTACATTTGTCTTCACTAATCTTTTTCTCTTCACATATATATATATATATATATATATATAATTGCAGTCAGTTTTTATGTTTGCTACAAGCTTCTTCTCATACTCTATTTTCCCCCTCTCAACTAAAGCCTTTGTCCTCCTCTGCTGAATTCTAAATTTCTCCCAGTCCTCAGGTCTGTTGCTTTTTCTGGCCAATTTATATGCCTCTTCCTTGGATTTAACATTATCTTCAATTTCCCTGGTTAGCCACTGTTGAGCCTCCTCCCCCGTTTTATTTTTACTCCAGACAGGGATGTACAATTGCTGAAGTTCATCCGTGTGATCTTTAAATGTTTGCCATTGCTTATCCACCGTCAGCCCTTTAAGTTTTATTTGCCAGTCTATTCTAGCCAATTCACGCCTCATACCATCAAAGTTACCTTTCCTTAAGTTCAGGACCTTAGTTTCTGAATTAACTGTATCACTCTCCATCTTAATAAAGAATTCTGCCATGTTATGGTCACTCTTCCCCAAGGGGCCTCGCGCATCAAGATTGCTAATTAGTCCTTTCTCATTACACATCACCCAGTCTAGGATGGCCAGCTCCCTGGTTGGTTCCTCAACATATTGGTCTAGAAAACCATCCCTAATACACTCTAGGAAATTTTCCTCCACCGCATTGCTACCAGTTTGGTTAGCCCAATCAATATGTCGATTAAAGTCACCCACGATAACTGCTGTACTTTTATTGCATGCATCCCTAATTTCTTGTTTGATGCTGTCCCCAACCTTACTATTAATGTTTGGTGGTCTGTACATAACTCTCACTCGCGTTTTATGCCCCTTGGTATTTCGTAGCTCCACCCATACCAATTCTACACCATCCAAGCTAATGTCCCCTCTCATTCTTCTAAACGCTAGTGAATACAGGCCTAGTCTTTTTTTTTTAATTCGTAGCCAATCGTTCCAATTCTTTGTCAAATCACAAACGCCAGAGGTCACCTTGCACATGCCAAGGATCACTCTGCGCCAATGCTCTTAGCCAAAAGGCCGAGAGCCACTGCACCGTTCCTGGAAGTACTGCAATACCAGGTTCGTGCCATGGAGGTGGATGGGTCAGGTCCCCCACACACCTCCGTGGAGGTGGATGGGTCAACCCACCCCACCCACCTCCTGTTTCCAAAAATGCAAGCATATACCTTCCTGACCAGGGAGAAACCACCCGGAGGTCATGGTGGCTGGTCAGGTTAGTTATGCATGATCTTAGCCAAAAGGCCGAGAAGCGAATACAGGCCTAGTCGCCCCAATCTCTCCTCATATGACAGTCCTACCATCCCAGGAATCAGTCTGGTGAACCTTCGCTGCACTCCCTCTATATCCTTTCTTAGGTAAGGAGACCAAAACTGCACACAATACTCCAGGTGCGGTCTCACCAAGGCCCTATATAACTGATGACCAGATATTGGCACAGATTTTATGTGGCCTATGATAGCGATGCACAGCGTACGCTCTCATAACTGCCTCACAAGTTCCGGGTTTCTGCATGCGTTGCATACACATAAAAACCCTGAACTTGCGATCCGTCAAGCTCCGCCTTGACACATCGTACCCATCCACTGGAAATTCACTTCACCGGCGCAGAGTTGGACTTCTACGGTCCAGCGAATACCCAGAGAACCCTTACACAGCTGGCAAAAGCAGGTGTAAGGCCTTCTTTTGCAAGCGCAAAGGTTTAAATAAATGTTTTTTTTTAATTATTTTAAATGACTGAAACATTCACTCACATTTAAAATGAGTTTAGGCCAATTTTGAGCTGGTTAAAAATATTTAAATTTATTTTTCAAAAATTTATTGGCCCTGAAATTCAGTTTTGTCCTTCCTATGGGCATTTTAGATAAAAAAAATACGCACCTACCTTAATCTGCTGCCCACGTTTGACTTTCCGATGTTGAGGCCTCTCCTGATTGCCAGTCACAGCGCGTGCACTTCGACGCGTGTGCAGGCCTACAGCTGTAGTCACATGGCTCTGGACAGCCAAGGAGCTAAAGTATCATAGTAATAGGAGTTCCTCAGGGTCCTAAACTCCTATTACTCGGATTGTGATAGAGCCCGATACAAACACCCAAAACACTAATAAAAAATAGAAAATAATTAAACTACATTAATTTAAATTAAAGTTATTAATGTCTTAAAAAAATAATTTCTCGATTTTTTTTTAAATTTAAAAAAAAAAATAAACTTATCTTTGTGGGGAGGGTTTTTAATGATATAAAAATAAAATTATTAAAACGTATTTTATGTTTGTGTTTTTTTACAACACTTGCGCCTATAAAAGTAGGCTCTGCGCCTGCTTTTTCAGGCGCAAGATTTTTGAGGGCATTTGTAAGCGTAATATCGGAAATTTCCACTTACAAGTGTCCTCACTCCCGAGATGCCGATAATCTGTCAAACAAGAAACTTGACAGATCGGAAATGCCGTTTCCAGTGCGTGCGCATTGCGCGCTGCAAACCGGCATTCCCGATGCCTCCCCGGATCCGTAGGAACTCTGCACGGATCTGGGGAGGCCGGAATTGTTGGCCCATTATTTTTTTTTAATGCATTTTAAATGTTTAATTAAATGGTATTTTAATTAATTTTAATCCTGTGATCGTTTATTTTTATTTCAGTGTTGTGAAATTGTATTTTTTTTTTTAAAAAGTGATTCCTTTTCTGCTTCTGGAGATGTACGTGGAAGGCAATTTCCAGGCCAATCCGTTTTTAGTGGTGCTGACCAGGACATCAGCGAGCACTCACCCTGCTCTTCTTCGAAGGGTGCCATGGGATCTACTATGTCCAGCTGAGAAGGCAAACTGGGTCTCGGTTTAACGTCTCATCCGCAAGATGGGACCTCCAACAGTGAGTGCAGCACTCCCTCAGCCTAGATCATGTGCTTGGGTCGCTGGGGTGGGACTTGAATCCATGGCCTTCTGACCCACTGAGCCCCGGCTGACACCAGTGCTGCACTAGCAAGCAGTCCTGGGAGTCAAGTCCTATAGATCGAGTCACCAAAGAAAACATGCACAACTCAAAGACTTAGATTTCACAGGGAATTTCACAGATTGCCAATAATATCCTTCACCAATGCCCTGTGTTTACATTAAATTCCAGCATTCGGGCTGTGTAGAAATTATTCCTAACTGTTGCTTGAATAACATGCACTGCCAGTTCTATAGGACTGCAGTTCAACAGAATCACTCACCAAGGCTGTAACGTACTTCTGCATTGTGCGATTAATGTGTGTTCCCATTTTGGACCCAAACAAAATTAGCTCGAGCTTGCACTTTGTGAACTGAAACTCGACCTGGCGTACAAAATACCTCGGATACTATTGCCATAGGGCAAACAATGAACCCTGCTCCTGTGGGGGTATGTACCAGAAACGATACCCACTACCCACCATGCGCTACAGACCTGTGCAAACCACTGGAAAACACAACTCTGCCAGCCCACGTAGTTCGAGCTTAACACTACCGGTACTCATGGAGATTAACAGCTACAATTACAGAAGCAAGAATGAATCAGCAGAGAAACATAAACTTGAAATAAAAACAGAAAATGCTGGAAATACTCAGCTGGTTAGGCAGCATCTGTGGAGAGAGAAACAGAGTTAACGTTTCAGGTCAATGACCTTTCGTCAAAACATAAAATTGTGACTCATGTTCCCTTTCATTTTGTGTGTGTGTGTGCAGCCTCTTTACCATGTATGCATGGTTTTTTCCCTATTTACAAACAGATGAGTCGGCTGCACAGGAGCTCCAGAGCGCTGCGTGGCTGCGCAGCTGAAAGGGAACATTGCTCGAGACCGGTTCCAAAACAATAAAAGTTCCTGACTTTTAACGGGTCAGTGGGTAACTCTCTCAAACTCGGAGTCCGAAGGTTGTGGGATCAAGTCCCACGCCAGAGACTTGAGCACATAAATCCAGGCTGACACTCCAGTGCAGTGCTGAGGGAGTGCCGCACTGCTGGAGGTGCCGTCTTTCAGACGAGACGTTAAACCGAGGTCCTGTCTGCTCTCTCAGGTGAACGTAAAAGATGCCATGCCATTGTTTTGAAGAAGAGCAGGGGAGTTATCCCCGGTGTCCTGGCCAATATTTATCCCTCAAATCAGCAGCACTAAAACAGATTATCTGGTCATTTGTGGGACCTTGCTGTGCATAAATTGGCTGTCGTGTTTGCAACAGTGACTCCACTTCAAAAAGTACTTCATTGGCTGTAACGTCTGAGGTTGAGAAAGGCGCTATAGAAACCAAGTCTTTCTTATGATCTTTTCAGTCACATCTCTCGGCTGTTGAGGCGAGTACTAAAGGTGACACGTGTTGATGTCCGGCGATTCTATTAGCTGTCCACGTAGTACTGACCTCGTTGGGTCACCAATGAGCCTACCCGTTAAAACTGGGTTCCGGTACCACTGTATGGAGCACAGACCAACAGCAGGTGGCGCTGTAACCAGTGGGTGTGAGCAGAACAATAAAAGAGGCTGAAAAATCAATATACTGGCTGTCCTAAAAGAAGGAAAGACTTGCATTTATATAGCACCTTTCACGACCTCATGACCGAGGGGGCAGATGGGGCTTCAGTTTAAGGTCTCATTTGAAAGATGGCACCTCTGACAATGCAACACTCCCTCAAAACTGCACTGGAGTGTCAACCTGAGGTGGAATTTGACCCCATAACCTACTGGCTCAGAGGTGAGAGCACTACCACTAAGCCAAAGTGGACACCTGTGACGCGTGCTGGTCTCTGACTAGTTTAGCCTCAGGGCAGTGTCCGAGGCCCGACCATCTTTAGCTGCTTCATCAATGAACTTCCCTCCATCATAAGGTCAGAAGTGGGGATGTTCGTTGCTGATTGCACAGTGTTCGGTTCCATTCGCAACTCTTCAGATAATGAAACAGTCCATGCCCATATGCAGCAAAGCTTGGACATATCCAAGCATGGGCTGGTAAGTGGCAAGTAACATTCATACCATACAAGTGCCAGGCATTGACCATCTCTAACAAGAGAGAGCCTAACCACCTCCCCTTGACATTCAATGGCATTACTATCGTGGAATCTCCCACCCTCAACATCCTGGGGATCACCATTGACCAGAATCTTAACTGGACTAGCCACATAAATACTGTGGCTACAAGAGCATGACAGAGGCTAGGTATTCTGCGACGAGTGTCTCACCTCATCTACAGGGCACAAGTCAGGAGTGTGATGGAATACTCTACACTTGCCTGGATGAGTGCAGCTCCAACAACACTCGAGAAGCTCGACACCATCCAGGACAAAGCAGCCCGCTTGATTGGCCCCCCATCCACCACCTTCAACATTCACTCCCTCCATCACCGGCGCACCGTGGCTGCAGTGTGTACCATCTACAGGATGCACTGCAGCAACTCGCCAAGGCTTCTTCGACAGCACCTCCCAAACCCACGGCCTCCACCACCCAGAAGGACAAGGGCAGCAGGCGCATGGGAACAGCACCACCTCCAAGTCACACACCATCCTGACTTGGAAGTATATCACCGTCCCTTCATCGTCACTGGGTCAAAATCCTGAAACAGCACTGTGGGAGTACCTTCACCACACGGACTGCAGCGGTTCAAGGTGGCGGCTCACCACCACCTTCTCAAGGGCAATTAGGGATGGGCTTGCCAGCGACACCCACATCCCATGAATGAATAAAAAAAGATTCAAAGACAGTTTTTGTTCTTAAAGATAAAAATTGAATAATCCAATAACTTGAATTAAGCAAGGTTAAAAAAACACCGCAAAGTGGGAATCTGTGTTAAAAAAACTGAATTAGCTGATTGTTTGAATCAAGCGACTGTATCTGCAAAAAAATCTTGCAAAATGAGGGTAATGCCAGTGCAGATAAGTGGGGTCGGGCTGCAGATTTGTAGAGTCAGTTAATAGTGATGGTTGTTAAAGCAGACTGTAAAAATTGATTTAAGAGACGAGTGGATCCATTTGTGGAGAGAGAAGGGATTGATAGATATGGTAAGGTGGATAGTTGGGAGTTGATCTACCAAACACCGACAGATTTCCTTGGGTCTAATGACCTTTCCGAATCCCTTATGTTCCAATCCAATGACAAACAAAGGAGTGGAGCGGGACGGGGAGCGAGCACGAGCCCCGAGGTGCAGTCACTATTGTAATATCGGGAAGCGCGGCCGCCAATCTGCGCACAGCAAGCTCTCACAAACAGCGATGAGACAATTCCCAGATAATCTCTTTTAGCGATGTTGGTTTGAGGTTCAGATATTGGCCAGAGACTTGACTCCTGAGCGGCAATCATTAAATAATCAGTTTGTTATTTTTTTTAATTTCTATGCACCTGCCCTGTATTCCAAAACAAACGTATACCTTGCATTCGACTCAATCAACTTCTTTAAATAATTAGAATGAATGTATGAGGGGAAACGAAGATGGTGGCAATATTGAAATCCCATTAACAAGACAGGAGAAAATGCCATAATTTCACACCTGTGGATTAATTTATAACTTGCTGAAAATAGTGTGCTGTGAAGCAGGTTTTAAGATAGTCATCAGGCTGCCCTTAGATTAGGAAAAAAGTAATAATATTTTTATTTCAATATGTTAAGTAATGTTCAAACTGGACAAATAAACCCGCACGCCGATTAAACAAGATTTTCAATTGTGTTTCCCTCGGCTAGCTCCACAAGCACTATTCTGGCTGAAACTTCTGGATAACTGTGCTGATTCACACTGCTCCCACTCCTGTCCCTACGTACTCCACGCAGAATGCAGCGCACTATAAGAACAAAAAATCAGAGCAGTAGGAGGCCAATTGGCCCCTCGAGCCTGCTCCACCATTCAATAAGATCATGGCTGATCGAAACATGGATCAGCTCCCTGCCCACTCCCCATGACCCTTTACTCCATTATCGCTCAAAAATCTGTCTATCTCCACCTTAAATATATTCAATGACCCAGCCTCTACAGCTCTCTAGGGCAGAGAATTCCAGATTTGCAACCCTCAGAGAAGAAATTCCTCCTCATCTTAGTTTTAAATGGGCAGCCCCTTATTCTGAGACTATATCCCCTAGTATTAGCTTCCTCTATGAGTGGAAATATCCTCTATGCATCCACCTTGTCGAGCCCCCTCATTATCTTATAAGTTTCAATAAGATCACCTCTCATTCTTCTGAACTCCAATGTTTATAGGCTCAACCTACTCAACCTACCCTCATCTCCGGAATCAACCTAGTAAAGCTTCTCTGAACAGCCTCCAATGCAAGTATATCCTTCCTTAAATACGGAGACCAAAACTGCACGCAGTTCTCCAGGTGTGGCCTCACCAATACCCTGTATAGTTGTAGCAGGAATTCCCTGCTTTTATACTCTATTCCCTTGCAATAAAGGCCAGCATTCCATTTGCCTTCCTGATTACTTGCTGTACCTGCATACTAACTTATTGTGTTTCATGCACAAGGACCCCCAGGTCCTTCTGTACTGCAGCACTTTGCAATTTTTCTCCATTTGAATTATAATTTGCTTTTCTATTTTTGTTGCCAAAGTGGATAACCTCACATTTTCCCACATTATACTCCATCTGCCAAAGTTTTGTCCACTCACTTAGCCTGTCCATATCCCTTTGCAGATTTTGTGTCCTCCTCACACATTGCTTTCCCACCCATCTTTGTATCATCAGCAAACTTGGCTACATTACACTCTGTCCCTTCATCCAAGTCATTAATATAGATTGTAAATAGTTGGGGTCCCAGCACTGATCCCTGCGGCACCCCACTAGTTACTGTTTGCCAACTGGAAAATGACCCATTTATCCCGACTCTCTGTTTTCTGTTAGCCAATCCTCTATCCATGCTAATATATTACTCCCAACCCCGTGAACTTTTATCTTGTGCAGCAACCTTTTATGTGGTACCTTATCGAATGCCTTCTGGAAATCCAAATACACCACATCCACTGGTTCCCTCTTGTCCACCTTGCTCGTTACATCCTCAAAGAACTCCAGCAAATGTGCCAAACATGACTTCCCCCTTCATAAATCCATGTTGACTCTGCTTGATTGAATCATGCTTTACCAAATGTGCTTGTGAAGTTGCTGCAATGTTTAATGTGCTTGTGCAGGTTGGCAACTGGCTGTATGTTTCTCTTTCCAACCACAGCCCGCATTGTGTCCTGGTTACCGTGGCAACCCGGTCTTTTTGACGTGATTCAAGGCTCCAGCCCCAAAACTAAATGCCAAGCTAGACGGTGCCAAAATGAAGAAATTAAACAAAGAAACTTGGAAGATTTCTTTTTGCCGAATTTGCGTCTCAAAAAAAACGGGCGTAACTCTTCAAGTACGCCAAAAAACAGCTTTGGGGAAAATGGAGCCCATTGACACTTACTGTAAGTTGACATATACCCTGCTGCATCACATTGTTATTATTATGTCTGTAATGTACCTATGAATGACTCCACGAGGCAATGTGTTGTACTCAAACTGTAGTGACCTTGGTCCTTTACTCATAACTCCAGAGTGAGGCAGCTGCATGGTGGCTTCCCTTTTATACAGCCCCTATCACCAGGGCAGGACAGGAAACCCGTCTCCACCAGTTGCACCCTCTAGTGGTGCCAGCATGTATATACACAGTGTTAACCTTATTGATCGTACATCAGGCAAACAAGTCTCCATCTTATACAGTGACTACACAGAGAGTATATCTATAGTCTGTATATATAACAGTTCTTATAAAAAGTGCAGCACCGAAGGCGCTAACAATGCAATAGTAGAAATATACATTTATAATGGTCCAGCTTTTGTCCCAATTAATCAGAGTGAATTTATACCAACAATGCCCAGAATTTTTCTCGATGATTCTGTTATCAAAACATAAAATCTGCAGAATGTCTGTAATTAGCACACACACCACAAAGCACAAAAAAAACACTACAGAAGCAATCGAGACATTTTTGTTCTATTTTATTCATGATAAGCACTTAAAAACAGGCTGCAGTTGTTGTGTGGGAGCTGGGAATAAGGCAAGACTGACACAGCATTGTACTCTGATGCCCTATGGCTTAATCTCAATTCCTCAGTTTGGCCAGCTTCCTCATCTTTCATCGCCAATCTCCTCGTTCGGCAATAGGGGAACTGATAGGGCATTAAAAAATGGCACGACCTGAGGGAAAGCTCTATTTTATAGAATCAAAACTGTATTCTTTATACTTTATGGTTGCAGCCAGTGTACGCAAATAATCCCATATTCACAATAACACTGACAAAGCTACAATTTGATCCAGTTCATAGTCTGGCATATTTACAGGGAACTCTACAAAATAAAACTGTTCCACAGGCCTTTTCCATTTGATGCGAGAGAAGTAACTCCTGCAAAAAATAGGAATACTTGTGTCCGGTTTTATGCAGTGTTAAATAGGGAGGGTAACCCAAGTTTAAAATGGAGGCTGCTCCATCGCCGAGTTCAAAATGGGTTGGCCGCGATTCTCGGAGCGGCCCCAGGTAAATACAGGGCTGTCTGTTCGGATAAAGGTTCTCTGATGGGACCTCGCTGTGCACAAATTGGCTGCCGTGTTTCCTACATTACAACAGTGATTGCATCTCAAAAGTACTCGACCGGCTGCAAAGCGTCTTGGGATGTCCTGAGGTCGTGAAAAACAAATGCAAGACTTTCTAATGTCTCCCACCACCCCCCCCCCCCCACACAATGGGAGTTGGCAGAAGCCAGCGCGTTTACAATGTTAATGTGAGCAGTATTTGGCAGACTGTGGCCCATACTTCGAAGGGGCCAAAGCACTCTGTCATCGATTCACATTATTAGTCAACTCCCTTTGAAAGGGTGATGAAATGTCCCTCAACCTGTGATTTGTTCTGACCTGTCAAAAAAACAAAAAGGTGCCACATATTGTGACACAATTTTTGGCCTTCAGGGGAAGGCGATCACAGAAGCAAGTTAGAAAAGTACTCAAGGGAACCTTTCCTGTCTTTGAAAAGGTCCAGAATCGATTCAGAACACTTATCCAACCTGATAAAAATGAACACAAAGTGCCGAACACAAAGTGCCTTTCAGACCAATCGCCTTCTCATTCATGGATGAAGAGTGTGTACCCTGCCAGGAAATCACCAATATTACAGGAGTTTACCAAGGGAAGTGCAATTAGGCAATCCCGAGTGCCGTTTGGTGGAGACACCTGGAGAATAATTGGGATGGCCCTGGCCCTGACCTGGATGATACCTCTGCCCTTAAATCCATTCTTAAATGCACTTAAGCTCCTTCTACTGTAAGGAAGTCAGCTCTATACTAATTCCTTAGCCCATCAATGCAGTGCAAGGATGCTGTGTTCCCCTCGCAAACATCAGTGACAGACTATAGCTTTTGGCCCCGTCCATCCACTGGGTCCACATGGGATTACGTCAGCCCTTCCACCAGCCAACTGCGAATAAACGGAAAATATCAGCACAGCAACGAGATCTGGTTGTTATGAAATTGTTTGCTTTTTTCGGGGGGGGGGGGGGGGTGGTCTTCATTTCCTGTGAAAATGTTTCTAATTATTCTCAGATTCCGGCTACACCATATCTCTCTCTCTCACAACTGCCCTTTCCCAGAGGCACGCTAGCTTTTCAAAATGGCCCCGAGGCAACGAAACGCTGGAAGGAAGTGCAAATCAAGAGTGCATGACGGAATAGAGGAAGGCTCACCCGGTCTGTGGCTCGTCTCAGCGCGCTTTCCTCCAGAGCCTCGAGGTGGATGGAGGAGTCATTTAAAATAATTGACTGCTGGCCAAATCGGAGACAAATAGAACCCAGATGTGCAAGGGTCACAAGCAGTGCTGAAGACACATCGTTCAGCAGGGCCTTTCATGCTACTGACCGGATCTTGAACAGTACCGGGTACAGCTCCCACACGTTTACATTTAATTGGTGCCGCTAGCCCGGCCCCCCAACCCCCACCACAACAGCGACACTTCAAAACAAGTTCATTGGCTGTAAAAGCAACTTGGGACGTCCTGAGGTCGTGAAAGGCGCTATATAAATACAAATCTCTTTCTACTGAAATCGCAAACAAAGGAGAAACACATGCCAGTTGACCTCACCAGCCAGCGATGTCATGATGTACAAAGCGTCTACGGGGTGGAATGCTGTATGAGACATAGCCATAGCAGATGTCACGGGCGGGGGGTTGGTGGTGGTGGGGAAGGGGGGGGGTGGGGAGAACACTGCTCCAGTGCAGTGCTGCTAGTAGGCACGGTTAGATCAGTGCCAGGCGTCAAAGCACAGGGGAAAGCGGGGCTTCCTGGCTGGCACTCCAGCAAAATTCAGGGCTTCATCGGGCTGTCAACCAAGGGGAGGTCAAGGCGAAGGGTGCCAGCGGGCAAAGGTCAGGACAAAAACAGCTAACATTGTTCTCCCTCATGCAACAAAAATGGAAACTGCGCAGCTGCCAAATAATTGTGGGCACAAAACCACAACAGTGCATAAATCTTCTGTTCTAATGAAAATATAGCAAGGTCTTGCATTTATACAGTGCCTTTCGTGACCACAGGACATTCCAAAGCTCTTTACAGCCTCTAGGTACTTGTGGAAATGGGCAGCCAATTTACGCACAGTAAGTTCCCACAAACAGCGATGAAATAATGACCAGATAATTTGTATTATTGATGTTGGCTGGCGGATCAATATTGGTGAGGACAACTCCCCTGCTCTTCTTCAAATAGTTCCATGGAATCTTTTATGTTCCAGTGAGGGGGCAGATACGGCCTCGGCTTAACATTTCATCCGAAAGACAGGAGCTCTGACAGTGCTCCAGTGCACTCCCTTAGTGCTGCACTGGAACTGTCAGACTAGATTATGTTCCAGGCTGAAGTCCCTGGAGTGGGACTTAAACCCACCGCCTTCTGACTAAGCCGAGTGTGCTATGAGCAAAGACTAATACCTCAATAAAGCCATGGTGACATTAACTAATACCAGAAGGATGGCTCAGCACATTCACTCGAGAAAACCTAACTGCAGCTCTCTGCCCGCTGATGATTCAATGATTAATCACACGAACAGAATGGGACTGAGCCACACAGACCAGGAAGACTATTAGTCAATGAAAATATTATTACATCAGAAATAGGAGGAGTAGGCCATTTGGCCCCTCAAGCCTAAGGGTCTGGTGGTGCAGTGGTCCTGTGACTGGACTAATAATCCAGAGAATCCAAGTTTTGTTATGTATGTAAATGTTACTAGTGTGAAAGATTTGCCACCAGGGGGTGCACTAGATGGAGACCCAAGGGTCACCTGCACACCCTGGGAAAGCAGGTATAAAAGGCAGTCTAGCATGCTGATTCCTCACTCGGGAGTTACATTAAAGAGACCAAGGTCACAACAGTTTGAGCTTACAGTATACAGTCTTGTGGAGTTATTCTGAACATAACAATTGGCGACGAGTAACAGATCACGAACTTTCACGCCGTTATGGCTGCCATTAGTATTCTTGAGAGATTTGTTGAGGGTGATGATTGGGAAGCCTTCACTGAGCATCTTGACTAGTACTTTGTGGCCAACGAGCTGGATACGGAAGATACCGCGGTCAAGCGCAGGGCGATCCTCCTCACCATTTGAGAGTCCACGATATATGGCCTCATCAAAAATCTGCAAGCACCGACGAAACCAAAGGACAAGACATATGAAGAGTTGTACATGCTGGTTCGGGAACACCTCAAGCTGAAATGAGAGCATCTTAATGGTCAGGTATCGCTTTTACACACACCATCACTCCGAGGGCCAGGACGTGGCGAGCTATGTCACCGACCTAAGATGCCTTGGGGACCATGCGTATTTGATGGATTTTTGGGGGAAATATTGTGGGACTTTTTCATGCTTGGAATCGGCCACAAGGTCATTCTTCGCAAACTGCTGTCTGCCGAATCCCTAGATCTGAGCAAGGCCATCACAATAGCCCAGGCTTTCATGTCCACGAACGATAACACTAAACAGATATCTTTGCAGCATCGAAGCTCACCGGCATAATAACGCCTTCAGCAGGCAGAATTCTACATGGCAGGGCCGACACGCCTGCAGAGGTCAGACCTAGGATGAACTCATTCAGAGTCCGCCGTGGGGCATGAATGAGAATCCATTGGCGCTGGCGGGGGTAATCATCGAGCCCATCAATGTCGATTCAAGCACTACGTGTGCAAGGACTGTGGAACAATGGGGCACCTCCAGCAAATGTGCAGACATGCTGCGACTCTGGCGTGGATCATGCTGAACGAGTAAGAGAGGCAACTCAACCGAGGCTGAAGAGGAAGTGTATGGTGTCATGTATCTTACATTATTATATATAACTGTATCCTAACATGCTATACATGACTGTAATAAGATATGACCTGTAACCACCAGCATACCTTACCACCAGGGGTGCACTTGCAAGAGACAGGTATATAAGGACAGGTCTCAGGCAAGTGCGGCATTCCAGAGCTGTGAAATAAAGGTGCAGGTCCAGAGTGACCTTGACTTCACTACATGCCTCGTGTGAATCTGTACTGAGGGGACAGGACTTTACAGTGGCGACGAGTTACGGGATTACAGAATCCACAGAATGGCAAACGGATCAGTTGAAAAGTACAATGCAGGAGACAATTGGGAGGACTTTATAGAAAGGCTCCAGCACAGCTTTGTAACCAAAGACTGGTTAGGCGACAATACGGCAGACAAGAGAAGAGCCCATCTCTTGACCAGCTGTGGCTCGAAAACATACGCTTTAATGAAGATCTGTTGGCACCTGAGAAACCAGCAAGCAAGTCATTTGAAGAATTGAGCACACTGGTAAGAGACCACCTGAAGCCAGTGAGCAGCCTACACATGGCCAGACACAGGTTCTACAACTACAGATGCTGTGTGGGCCAGAGCATACCCGACTTCGTGGTGGAACTTCTGAGGTTGGCTAGTTTGTGAGTTCTCCGATGAACTGAGGAGAGAAATGCTAAGAGACTTTTTCATTGAAGGAATAGGCCACGCAGGCATATTCCAAAAGCTCAGAGAGACCAAGAACCTGACCTTAGAGGCAGCAGCACTGGTTGCACAGACATTCTTGGTCGGGGAAGGAGAAACGAGGTTGATTTACAATGCAGGTACGACAACTAACGAAATATCGGAACAAGAAGTTCACAGCACCAAACAAGCTGCTACCCCCACACACAGACAAAACCGGGAGAACGGGCTCTCGACAGCAGGCAGAAGCCATCAAGGGCCACAGGAACCGACCGTTCACACCTCATCAACCCACAATGCGAGCAATCAATTACAAACTGAGAGAAGCTCAAGAGAGATCAGCCAGACGCAGCTCATTCTTTGGGAACACTTTGAACAATGGAACAGGTCTGTGCTGGAGGTGTGGGGGTGGGCACTCGTCAAGGGGATGTAGATTTCAGCAGGCTGTTTGCAGAAATTGTGAATATACAGGGCATTTGGCCCACATGTGCAAAAAAACGGCAGCTCGGCTGGTATACGAATCGGATGGGTCGGAAAGCAGACCAGAAGATGGTGGGGACAGTACCCGGGAGACCGATGTACAGCGGGTCAACACGATCAATGGCCGCTGCTCCTACAACAGGATGCCTCCTATAATGATGAGGGTCCTACTCAACGGGATATCTGTCAACATGGAGCTGGATACGGGAGCGAGTCAATCTCTCATGGGCGCTCAACAATTTGAACAACTGTGGCCGCATAAAAGTGACAGACCAAAACTCACAAAGGTTGACACCAAACTAAGGACCTATACCAAAGAAATCGTACCAGTCCTCAGCAGCATCATGCTCTCTGTCACACACAAAGGGACAGTGTGGATTGTCCCCGGAGACTCCCCAGCACTGCTGGGGAGAAGCTGGCTGGCAAAACTAAACTGGAAATGGGATGATGTCCTTGCCATGTCATTAGAGGAACGGACCTCCTGCTCAACAGTTATAAAGCGACTTGAACATCTCTTTCAGCCAGGTGTGGGCACTTTCAAAGGGGCCAAAGTCAAAATCTACATCACACAGGATGCTAGACCAGTCCATCACAAGGCCAGAGCTGTACCCTATGTGATGAGGGAAAAGATTGAACATGAACTAGACAGGCTTCTGCGGGAAGGCATTATATCACCTGTGGAATTTAGCGACTGGGCAAGTCCCATCGTCCCAGTCATGAAGCCTGATGGATCCGTATGAATTTGTGGGGACAACAAATCTACCATAAACAGAGTCTCCCGACAGGACCAGTACCCGCTGCCCTGAGTGGAGGACTTATTTGCCACATTGGCTGGAGGTAAACTTTTCTCAAAATTAGACCTCACATCTGCGTATATGATGAGAGAATTGAACGAGGAATCCAAGCTACTCACCACCATCAACACACATCGAGGCCCATTCGGCATCAGGTCAGCAGCTGCCATATTCCAGTACAACTTGAGTCTGCTCAAGTCCATCCGGGGATGGTTGTATTTCAAGACAACATACTTATCACGGGCAGGGACACCGACTCCCATCTCCGTAATTTGGAGGAAGTACTAAAGCGGTTGGATCGGGTAGGCCTACGAGTCAAGAAATCCAAGTGCCTGTTTCTCGCACCCGAGGTTGAATTTTTGGGCAGAAGGATTGCCGCTGATGGAATCCGCCCAACAGAGTCCAAAACAGAAGCAATTGGCACCCAGGCCCCGGAATGTCTCAGAACTGCGCGCCTTTCTCGGGCTACTCAATTACTTTAGGAACTTTATGCAGAACTTAAGCACGCTGCTGGAGCCTCTCCACGTGCTACTCAGGAAGGGGTGCGATTGGTTTTGGGGGGACGCCCAGGAACGCGCCTTCAATAAGGCACGCAACCTCGTGTGTTCCAACAGTGTTTTGACTTTCTTTGACTCAGGTAAAAAGATAGTTCTCACATGCGATGTGTCAGCGTATGGGGTCGGGTGCGTTTTGCAACATGTCAATAGTGCGGGCAAATTACAACCCATAGCTTATGCCTCCAGGTCACTTTCGCGGGCGGAGCGCGGGTACGGAATGGTAGAGAAGGAGGAGCTCGCGTGCGTGTACGGTGTCAAAAAGATGCACCAATAACTTTTCGGGGCTAAGTTCGCGTTAGAAACCGACCACAAGCCCCTCACGTCCCTCCTATCCGAGAGCAAGACAATAAACGCCAACGTCTCGGCGCGAATTCAACGGTGGGCACTCATGCTGGCGTCCTACAACTATACCATAAGGCACAGACCAGGCACAGACAACTGTGCCGACGCGCTCAGCAGGCTACCCCTGGCGACCACGGAAGGGTCTGACGAACAGGACTGTGAGATAGTCATGGCAATCAATGCCTTTGAGTCCACAGGTTCGCCCATGACGGCTCGCCAAATCAGAGCCTGGACGGCCAGCGACCCCACGTTATCCTTAGTAAAAAGATGTGTCCTAACCGGTGACTGGGCAGAGGCTCGCGATGCCTGCCCCGAGGAATTAAAATCCTTTCACAGGCGCATGCATGAGCTATCACTACAAGCAGACTGCCTGATGTGGGGCAGCCGAGTAGTCATGCCTCTGCGAGGCAGAGAGGCATTTGTCCGGGAGCTCCACCGCGAGCACCCGGGGATCGTTCTCATGAAGGCCATAGCCAGATCCCACGTCTGGTGGCCTGGTATTGACGCAGACTTGGAGCTCTGCGTCTGAAGGTGCACCATTTGTGCCCAACTCAGCAATGCTCCCAGGGAGGCTCCACTGAGCCCTTGGCCCTGGCCTACCAAACCGTGGTTGTGGTTGCATGTAGACTATGTGGGCCCATTCATGGGCAAAATGTTCCTCGTAGTTGTAGATGCATTTTCAAAGTGGATCGAATGCACCATTTTAAACTCGAGCACAACCTCCACCACTGTGGAGAGCCTCGCAATCATGTTTGCAACGCACGGAATCCCTGACATATTGGTCAGTGACAATGGTCCGTGCTTCACCAGCACAGAATTCCAAGACTTTATAATTGACCACGGCATAAATCACGTCAAGACGGCCCCGTTCAAGCCAACGGCCAGGCGGAGAGAGCAGTGCAAATCATTAAACAAGGCATGCTTAAAATCCAAGGTCCCACACTGCAGGGTCGCCTGTCACGACTGCTGCTGGCATACAGATCTCGTCCGCACTCATTGACTGGGATCCCCCCCGTACAACTGTTGATGAAAAGGACTTTAAAAACAAGGCTCTCATTAATCCTCCCAGGCATGCACGAAATCGTTGAGGCAAAGCGCCGTAAGCTGACTGAGTGACAGAAATTCGAGGGAGAGATGGAATGAGATAGGGGACAATGTGTTTGTACTAAACTATGGCAGGGACCCCAAATGGCTTGCAGGGACAGTAACGGGCAAGGAAGGAAACAGGCTACTGGTAGTACAAATGGACAATGGCAAAACCTGCCGGAGGCATGTAGACCAAGTCAAAAGCAGATTTACCAACAACAGTGTGGAACCAGAGGCAGACTACAATGTGGAACTCGCACCACACCTGCTGGAGAGACAGAGGGAACAACCTGAGGAAAGGGCAATCCCAACAGACAGCCCAGGCGAGTCAACAACAATCACACCCAAAGAAAAACAGACACCAAGACAAACAACTGAACCACAACTCAGACGCTCCATGCGAGAGCGTAGACCACCTGAGAGATTGAACCTATAAAGACAATAAGACCTTGGGGGAGGGTGATGTCATGTATCTTACATTATTATATATAACTGTATCCTAACAGTTATATACATGACTGTAATAAGATATGACCTGTAACCACCAGCATACCTTACCACCAGGGGTGCACTTGCAAGAGACAGGTACATAAGGACAGGTCTCAGGCAAGTGCAGCATTCCAGAGCTGTGAAATAAAGGTGCAGGTCCAGAGTGACCTTGACTTCACTACATGCCTCGTGTGAATCTGTACTGAGGGGCCAGGACTTTACATATGGGGTACATACCTTCACCACCAAAAGCCCTCTGATAATGTTGAAAGTCAAATTCAACAGCATTCCAGTTTCCATGGAATTGGACACGGGGGTGAGTCAGTCAATTATGAGCCAGAAGGCTTTTGAGAAACTGTGGGGCAACAAGGAACAAAGGCCAAAACTAAGCCCAATCCACACCAAGCTACGCACTTACACCAAAGAGCTCATACTAGTCATTGGCAGTGCGGCAGTGAAGGTATCGTACGATGGAACTGTGCATGATTGATCACTATGGATTGTACCAGGCGCTGGCCCAATGCTATTCGGCAGAAGCTGGCTAGGAAAGATCCGATGGAACTGGGACGACATCAAAGCACTGTGTTCGGTGGATGATGCCTCGTGCGCCCAAGTGCTAAATAAGTTCCCGTCGTTATTTGTGCTAGGCATCGGCAACTTCAGAGGCGCCAAAGTGCAGATCCATCTCTTCCCTGATGCACGGCCCGTTCATCACAAGGCCCAAGCGGTTCTATATATGATGCGAGAGAAAGTAGAGATCGAGCTGGACAGACTTCAACGAGAGGGAATCATATCATAAATCGCGTTTGAGTGGGCCAGTCCAATTGTTCCAGTGTTGAAAAGCGATGGGACGGTCAGAATCTGCGGGGACTACAAGGTAACGATCAACCGAGTCTCGTTACAGGACCAATACCCACTACCCAAAGCGGATGACCAATTTGCAACGCTAGCTGGGGGGGGGGCGGGGGGAGTCATTCACCAAGCTGGATCTAACCTCTGCTTACATGACACATGGCTGAACCTTCGAAAAAATTGACATGCATCAACACGCACAAAGGACTGTCACAGATGCCCCTTTGGAATTCGCTCAGCCGAGGTCATCTTCCAGAGGAACATGGAGAGTCTGGTGTTCAAGACAACATCCTCATCACTGGTCGCAACACCACCGAACACTTGCACAACCTGGAAGAGGTTCTAAAGCGACTGGACAGAGTGGGACTCGGGCTGAAACGCTCCAAGTGTGTTTTCCTGGTGCCAGAGATCGAATTTTTGGGGACGGAATCAGACCCACAGACTCCAAGATGAAGGCCATCAAGAATGCACCCAGACCACAGAATGTGACGGAGCTGCACTTGTTCCTGGGACTCAACTATTTTGGTAACTTTCTACCGTGGTTGAGCACCTTGCTGGAACCTTAGCATTTATTGCTATGCAAGGGTGATGACTGGGTTTGGGGTAAATCTCAAGATACAGCCTTTAATAAGGCCAGAAACCTGCTATGTTCTAACAAGTTACTTGTATTGTATGACCCGTGCAAACGTTTAGTACTAACTTGTGATGCATCTTCGTATGGGGTCGGTTGTGTGTTACAGCAAGCCAATGTGTCAGGCAAACTGCAACCGGTTACAAATGCGTCCAGAAGTTTATCTAAGGCTGAAAGAGCCGACAGTATGATTGAGAAAGAAGCATTAGCATGCATATACGGGGTTAAGATAATACACCAATACCTATTTGGACTCGAAACCGACCACAAACCGCTGTTTCGCTGTTCTCAGAAAGCAAAGGTATTAACGCGAATGCTTCATTCCGCATCCAAAGATAGGCACTAACATTATCTGCGTATGACTATGTAACCCGCCACAGACCAGGCACTGAGAATTGTGCTGATGCCCTTAGTCAGCTACCACTGCCCACCACCGGGGTGGAAATGGCACAATCCACAGACTTGCTCCTTGTAATGGATGCTTTTGAGAGCGAGGGGTCACCCGTCATGGCTCACCAGGTCAGGACCTGGACTAGCCAGGACCCGGTGCTATCACTAGTAAAAAGCTGCATCCTTAATGGGGGCTGGTCGGCAGTTCCCGGGGAAATGAAAGATGAAATTAAGCCGTATTACCGACGCAAGGATGAAATGTCCATCCATTTGGATTGTCTCCTATGGGGGAATCGCATGGTTTTGCCAAATAAAAGGCAGGGAAACATTTATATGCGATGTACACAGTACCCACCCAGGCATAGGCATGATGGAGGCTATAGCCAGGTCGTACGTTTGGTGGCCCGGCATTGACTCGGAATTGGAGTCATGCGTACACCAATGTAACACTTGCTCATAGCTGAGCAATGCACCAAGGGAGGCCCCACTGAGTATGTGGTCATGGCCCTCCAAACCAGGGTCCATGTAGATTTTGCTGGCCCCTTTCTAGGAAAGGTGTTCCTTTTGGCAGTGGACGCTTACTCTAAATGGATTGAATGTATAATAATATCATATACGTCCACTGCCACCTTTGAAAGCCTCCGTGCTATGTTCGCCACCCATGGTTTGCCCGACGTCCTGGTTAGTGACAATGGACCATGTTTCACCAGCTCAGAATTCAGTTAGTTCATGACCCGCAATAGCATCAAGCATGTCAGGTCTGCGCCGTTTAAGCCCGCATCCAATGGTCAAGCGGAACGGGCAGTCCAAACTATCAAGCAGAACTTGAAATGCGTGATGGACGGTTCCCTGCAGACCCGGTTATCTCGGGTTCTGTTCAGCTACCGGACACGACCCCACTTGCTTACTGGTGTTCCCCCAGCAGAATTGTTAATGAAAAGAGCACTCAAAACCAGGCTCTCCCAAGTCCACCCGGGTCTCAATGATCATGTAGACACCCGGCTTCACCGGCATAATAACGTGTACCACGATCGCACGGCTGTATCACGTGACATTGAGGTTAATGACCCTGTGTTTGTTCTTAATTACGGTCATGGTGCCAAATGGGCTGCTGGCACTGTTTTAGCCAAGGAGGGGAATAGTGTGTTTGTTGTCAAACTTCTGAATGGACAAACGTGTTGAAAGCATTTAGATCAGACCAAACTGTGATTCACTGACAATGAAGAACAGTTTGAAGAGGACATTACCATCATTGATCCACCGACACACACCCAACCAGCAATCGACCTCGCTGTCAACCATGAGGATGAACCCACCATGCCCGACATTCCGATCAGACCAGCTGCACCACAGTGCAGCTATGATCCAACCAACTCAACCATGCCAGGACTTCAACTCAGGCGATCAACCCGGGAATGAACAAATTGTAAATAACTTGTATCTAAGACTTGTTGGGGCGTGGCGGGACAGGGGGGGAGGGGGGAGGGGGGCGCGGGGGAGTGAAGTTATGTATGTAAACTTTGCTAGTATGTAAGACTTACCACCAGGGAGCGGACCTGTTGGAGACCCAAGGGTCACCTGCACACCCCGGGCAATCAGGTATAAGGTACTCTATCATGCTGCTTCCTCACTCTGGAGTTACATTAAAGAGATCAAGGTCACAACATAGAAACATAGAAAATAGGTGCAGGAGTAGGCCATTCGGCCCTTCGAGCCTGCACCACCATTCAATAAGATCATGGCTGATCATTCACCTCAGTACCCCTTTCCTGCTTTCTCTCCATACCCCTTAATCCCTTTAGCCGTAAGGGCCATATCTAACTCCCTCTTGAATATATCCAATGAACTGGCATCAACAACTCTCTGCGGTGGGAAATCCACAGGTTAACCACTCTGAGTGAAGAAGTTTCTCCTCATTTCAGTCCTAAATGGCCTACCCCTTATCCTAAGACTGTGTCCCCTGGTTCTGGACTTACTCATCATTGGGAACATTCTTTCTGCATCTAACCTGTCCAGTCCTGTCAGAATCTTATACGTTTCTATGAGATCCCCTCTCATCCTTCTAAACTCCAGTGAATAAAGGCCCAGTTTATCCAGTCTCTGCTCATATGTCAGTTCCGCCATCCCAGGAATCAGTCTGGTGAACCTTTGCTGCACTCCCTCAATAGCAAGAACATCCTTCCTCAGATTAGGAGACCAAAACTGAACACAATATTCCAGGTGATAAAGAATTCTACCATATTATGATCACTCTTTCCCAAGGGGCCTCGCACAAGATTGTTAATTAGTCCTTTCTCATTACACATCACCCAGTCTAGGATGGCCAGCCCTCTAGTTGGTTCCTCAACATATTGGTCTAGAAAACCATCCCTAATACACTCCAGGAAATCCTTCTCCACCGTATTGCTACCAGTTTGGTTAGCCCAGTCAATATGTCAATTAACGATGCCCATGGTAACTGATGTACTTTTATTGCATGCATCCCTAAGTTCTTGTTTGATGCTATCCCCATCCTCATTACTACTGTTTGTTGGTCTGTACACAACTCCCACTAGCGTTTTCTGCCCTTTGGTATTCTGTAGCTCCACCCATACAGATTCCACATCATCCAAGCTCATGTCATACCTTACTATTGCATTAATTTCCTCTTTAACCAGCAACGCCACCCCACCTCCTTTTCCTTTCTATCTGGCCTTCCTAAATGTTGAATACCCCTGGATGTTGAGTTCCCAGCCTTGGTCACCCTGGAGCCATGTCTCCGAGATGCCAATTACATCATATCCGTTAACTGCTATCTGCGCAGTTAATTCGTCCACCTTATTACGAATACTCCTCGCATTGAGGCACAGAGCCTTCAGGCTTGTCTTTTTAACACCCTTTGCCTCTTTAGGATTTTTCCGCAATATGGCCCTTTTTGCCTTGGGTTTCTCTGACCTCCACTTTTACTTTTCTTCTTTCTATCTTTTGCTTTTGCCCCCATTCTACTTCGCTCTGTCTCCCTGCATAGGTTCCCATCCCCCTGCATATTAGTTTAACCCCTCCCCAACAGCACTAGCAAACACTCCCCCTAGGACATTGGTTCTGGTCCTGTCCAGGTGCAGACTGTCTGGTTTGTATTGGTCCCACCTCCCCCAGAACCGGTTCCAATGTCCCAGGAATTTGAATCTCTCCCTTCTGCACCGCTCCTCAAGCCACGTATTTATCTAAGCTATCCTGCGATTCCTACTCTGACTAGCACATGGCACTGGTAGCAATCCTGAGATTACTACTTTTGAATACTTTTTAATTTAGCACCTAGCTCCCTAAATTCATCTTGTAGGACCTCATCCTGTTTTTTACCTACATCGTTTGTACCTATATGCACCACGACAACTGGCTGTTTACCTTCCCCCTTCAAAATGTCCTGCACCCGCTCAGAGACATCCTTGACCCTTGCACCAGAGAGGCAACATACCATCCTGGAGTCTCAGTTGCGGCCACAGAAACATTTATCTATTCCCCTTACAGTAGAATCCCCTATCACTATTGCTCTCCCACTCGTTTTCCTGCCCTCCTGTGTAGCAGAGCCACCCACAGTGCCATGGACTTGACTGCTGATGCCCTCCCCTGATGAGTCATCCCCCTCAACAGTACCCAAAACGGTGCATCTGTTTTGCATTGGGATGACCACAGGGGACCCCTGCACTACCTTCCTTCCACTGCTCTTCCTGTTGGTCATAAATCCCCTATCTGGATGTGTAACCTTTACCTGCGGTAAGACCAACTCACTAAACGTGCTATTCATGTAATTCTCAGAATCGTTGATGCTCCAGAGTGAATCCACCCGCAGCTCCAATGCCGAAGTGCAGTCTGTCAGGAGCTGCAACCGGATACACTTCCCGCATATGTAGTCGTCAGGGACACTGGAAGCGTCAATATGATCATGGCTGATCATGCAACTTCAGTACCCCATTCCTGCTTTCTCTCCATACCCCTTGATCCCTTTAGCCTTAAGAGCCAATATCTAACTCCCTTTTGAATATATCTAACGAACTCGCCTCAACAACTCTGTAGTAGAGAATTCCACAGATTCACAATTCTCTGGGTGAAAAAGTTTCTCCTCAACTCGATCCTAAGTGGCTTACCCCTTATCCTTAGACTGTGACCCCTCGTTCTGGACTTCCCCAAAATTGGGAACATTCTTCCTGCATCTAACCTGTCCAATCCCGTCAAAATTTTATATGTTTCTATGAGATCCCCTCTCATCCTTCTAAATTCCAGTGAATATAAGTCTAGTCGATCCAATCTTTCTTCATAGGTCATTCCTGCCACTCCGGGAATCAGTCTGGTGAACCTTCGCTGCACTCCCTCAATAACATTAATGTCCTTCCTCAGATTAGGAGACCAAAACTGTACATAATATTCAAGGTGTGGCCTCACCAAGGCCCTATACAACTGAAGCAAGACCTCTCTGTTCCTATACGCAAATCCTCTCGCTATGAAGGCCAACATGCCATTTGCCTTCTTCACCACCTGCTGTACCTGTATGCCACCTTTCAATGACTGATGTACCAGGTCTCGTTGCACCTTCCCTTTTCCTAATCTGTCACCATTCAGATAATATTCCGCTTTCATGTTTTTGCCACCAAAGTGGATAACCTCACATTTATCCACATTATACTGCATCTACCATGCAATTGCCCACTCACCCTGCAGCCTCTTAGCATCCTCCTCACAGCTCACACCGCCACCCAGCTTAGTGTCATCTGCAAACTTGGAGATATTACATTCAATTCCCTCGTCTAAATTAATGTTTGAGCTTACAGTATACAGTCTTGGAGTTATTCTGAACATAAGATTGAATTTAGTTTTTTTTTTTTTAAATCTGGAAATACAAAGCTGGCATCAGCAAAAGTGATTGTGAAGCTGTTGGATTGTCGTAAAAACCCAACTGGATTGCGAATGTCTTTTAGGGAAGGAAAGCTGCCTCCCTTACTCGGTCTGGTCGATACAGGATTCCACAATGTGGGGGACACTCCATTTCCTTCTGAAATGGCCCAGCGAGCCGTTCACTTGCATCAAAATGAAGGCTGCCCACCACGTCTCATGACAACGAGGGATTGGGCAATAAATATTGGCCTTGCTGTTGATTCCCACGTCACAAGATTGAATGGATTTATTATAAAAAGGTAGCTGGGCATGACTGTCATTGAATGACTCCTGTTGAAACCTCAGGAGAGTGGATAGAAGGTGAGGGCGGGATCAGGCTTGGCTGTGGTAGCCACCATGACTGACTAGGCTACCAATGTTGGTCCTTGCTCATCTGGGCCGGGTTAGTGGGGTGGGGCAGGTACCGGAAGGGTTTCGTGGGGTCAGGCGTGGTACTGGGTAGGGGTTAGTGGGGGGGCAGGTACCGGGAGGGGTTAGTGGGGTCAGGCGCGGTACTGGGGAGGGGTTAGTGGGGGGAGGCCCAGGTACCGGGAGGGGTTAGTGGAAGGGGCCAGTGATGGTACAGTGGGACGTGGTGCTGTCTGTGGAACTGGAAAAAATTAGAAAGGATATTTTTTTTAAATGAACGAATCCGCATTCCAACTTCAATTCGGAGGTGGAATTTTTCAACTTCAGTGAAAATCCAACTAAGCTTTTTAGGCAAAGGACCGACAGGTGGACCACACACAAACAAAGCTGGAACATCAATCCCTCTGGATTAGGACTGAAATTTATACACGTCACTTGATAACCTTGATGAAATAAAATTCCTTAGGTTCACTGAGAAAATACAAGGCAGCCAAACGGTGCAAGTGCAGAGGTAGTTTGGTAAAGGCATGTTATGCTTGGAGCCAGCCATGGTTGCGTGGACCTCTTAATCCAAACCCTTGGTTACAATCCGCGGGGGAGGGTAGAACTTGGCAAGTGAGTGTTTGCAGGTGAAGCAAAGCCCGAGACTCAAAACAGAGAGAGAAATGGAAGGCCTGATTAATTAAAAACTGCTGCAAGACAATGGAATATTTTTAAGTTGGATCAGAAGGAGGAATAATGCTAATTTAATCCTGAGAAAGACTTACTTTCCCCCCTCCTCCGCTCAAGACTTTTCCCCATAGAGCTCCAGCTGCCAGGTTTTGCAGCTGTTTGCATTTACTGCCAGAACACTTCATTTCCACTGATTGAAGCATCCCGGAGGTTAAGGGAGACCTGAACATACATCCAGACATCGCTGAGGATCCGAGGACGTTGTCCCCAGCCACACTTTGATCGCTGTTAACCGGCGCACGTCAAGCCACTCCTCAAGTTTCCCCCCCCACTGTCCAATACATGTTGCCTCTGCATCTTTTAATGGCCATTATCTACGCACGTCACAGTTTGATAGAGAGCTTCTCCCCATGAGCTCCACAGCCATCGTCTGCTGAGAGACTGACTCACCTCCCCCATAGTGTATGCATCTAAGTCGGACTTGGAAGTCAAGCAAGAAAAGGCCAGTGGGCGTTATCAAGTAATATGTAATGTCTGCACGCACTTCCAGCTTTATAATCAGTGGAAAGAATACAACACGCAACAAAAGGTCACAAAACCCCATCTGCAAAAAAAAAACTTGTTCTGAAACAAACCCCCAAGTAAAATGGCCACAGAATCTCGTTCTTTGTGGGCAGGAGGTGCTCGTGTCCTCTTTTTGGATGGAGGGTGGGGGGGGTCTGTAATCGATCTTTGCAACCAATTCAGTAGAAGCTTGGCCCAAAGCCTGAAATGAACTGCAGCTCTACACAGGATCGCCGATATTCCATTCACAGAAAAACCTCTGCAGCAACATTTATGAGGGCTGACGCAAGATACTGCTTCAAAAATCATTTTTTAAAATGCCATGTCTCGGGGAGTTCTCCCAGGTTCCCTGGCCAATATTTGTCCTTCAATCATCACTAAACCAGATTATCTGCTCATTTATCTCATTGTTGTTCTTGGGATCTTGCGGTGCACAATTTTGGCTGCTGCATTTCCTACACTGCAACAGTAACCAGGCCTCAAAAGTACTTTGTTGGCTGTAAAGGGCTTTGGGATGCCGCAAGGTTGTGAAAGGTGCTGTATAACTGCAAGTGCTTCCTTTTGCAGGATATCTGTGTTGCTTTAAATGCAAAGCTCAGGCAAAATCCCTGCAGTGTTGTCATTCAAAAACTTTGCAATTTAATATGTAGCTCAAACGCTGGAACATAGAAACATAGAAAAAAGGTGCAGGAGTAGGCCATTCGGCACTTTGAGCCTGCACCACCATTCAATATGATCATGGCTGATCATGCAACTTCACTACCCCACTCCTGCCTTCTCTCCATACCCCTTGATCCCTTCAGCCTCAAGAGCCACATCTAACTCCCTTTTGAATATATTTAACAAACTGGCCTCAACAACTTTCTGTGGTAGAGAATTCCACAGGTTCATAATTCTCTGAGTGAAGAAGTTTCTCCTCATCTTGGTCCTAAATGGCTTACCCCTAATCCTTAGTCTGTGACCCCTTGTTCTGGACTTCCCCAACATTGGGAACATTCTTCCTGCATCTAACCTGTCCAATCCCGTCAGAATTTCATATGTTTCTATGAGATCCCCTCTCATTCTTCTAAATTCCAGTGACTATAAGCCTAGTCGATCCAGTCTTTCTTCATACGTCAGTCCTGCCATCCCGGGAATCAGTCTGGTGAACCTTCGCTGCACTCCCTCAATAGCAAGTGTCCTTCCTCAGATTAGACCACCAAAACTGTACACAATATTCAAGGTGTGGCCTCACCAAGGCTCTGTACAACTGCAGTAAGACCTCCCTGCTCCTATACTCAAATCCTCTTGCAATGAAGGCCAACATGCCATTTGCCTTCTTCACCGCCAGCTGTACCTGCATGCCAACTTTCAATGTCTGATGTACCATGACACCCAGGTCTCGTTGCACCTCCCCTTTTCCTAATCTGTCACCATTCAGATAATCTGCCTTCCTGTTTTTGCCCCCAAAGTGGATAACCTCACATTTATCCACATTATGCAGCTTACAATTATTTTTAGTGTATGCCACAAGCAGGGAGAGTGGGGGACACGGATCTGCATCCATGCTTCCCCACATGAAATGCTTCCCATCTCAACCAAGCCCTCAGGAAGAAGGGGCCAGCAGATACGTGGCACTCCAGGGAGAGAACACGAAGTGAAAAGGTCTTGAACTGCTGGCACACACATATTAGTGTTTCGCCACTAAACAGGACAAGCAGTCCACCTCTCAGGAAATGGTGAGAGTTTGTGGGTTAACGTGGTGGAATGTTTAGCTGGTTATTTTTTACAGTCTCTTGTGCACATTCATAACATGAAGCAAAAAATGTTAGTTCTTTATCCAAATCTCTCGCCCACAATTACCCACCTGGAAGTGGCCACCTGGTGGGAACAGCCAGTCACATTTTATTAATCTATGCTCGTAAGGATCAAAAGCAGTGCATTTGTATAGCACCTATAACATAGAAAAAAGGCCCACGGCGCTTCACAGGGCCATAATTATGATCTACCAAAATTCTCTGGACTCTGGGGAGGTACCAGCGGATTGGAAAGCAGCTAATGTGACGCCTCTGTTTAAAAAAGGGGGCAGGCAAAAGGCAGGTAACTATAGGCCGGTTAGTTGAACGTCTGTAGTGGGGAAAATGCTTGAAACTATCATTAAGGAAGAAATAGCGGGACATCTAGATAGGAATAGTGCAATCAAGCAGACGCAGCATGGATTCATGAAGGGGAAATCATGTTTAACTAACTTACTGGAATTCTTTGAGGATATAACGAGCATGGTGGATAGAGGTGTACCGATGGATGTGGTGTATTGAGATTTCCAAAAGGCATTCGATAAGGTGCCACACTAAAGGTTACTGCTGAAGGTAGAGGTACGCGGCGTCG
Source organism: Pristiophorus japonicus (assembly GCF_044704955.1). NCBI lineage: Eukaryota > Metazoa > Chordata > Chondrichthyes > Pristiophoridae > Pristiophorus > Pristiophorus japonicus. Next base: position 307,354,134 of record NC_091979.1, read on the forward strand.
GAGGAAATGTATTAGCATGGATAGAGAATTGGCTGGTGAACAGAAAGCAGAGTCGGGATAAATGGGTTCTTTTCCGGTTGGAAATCAGTGGTTAGTGGTGTGCCACAGGGATCAGTGCTGGGACCACAACTGTTTACAATATACATAGATGACCTGGAAGAGGGGACAGAGTGTAGTGCAACAAAATTTGCAGATGACACTAAGATTAGTGGGAAAGCGGGTTGTGTAGAGGCTGTAAGGAGATTTGGATAGGTTAAGCGAATGGGCTAAGGTTTGGCAGATGGAATACAATGTCGGAAAGTGCGAGGTCATCCACCTTGGGAAAAAAAAAAACAGTAAAAGGGAATATTATTTGAATGGGGAGAAATTACAACATGCTGTGGTGCAGAGGGACCTGGGGGTCCTTGTGCATGAATCCCAAAAGGTTAGTTTGCAGGTGCAGCAGGTAATCAGGAAGGCGAATGGAATGTTGGCCTTTATTGCGAGAGGGATGGAGTACAAAAGCAGGGAGGTGTTGCTGCAACTGTATAAGGTATTGGTAAGGCTGCACCTGGAGTACTGCATGCAGTTTTGGTCACCTTACTTAAGGAAGGATATACTAGCTTTGAAGTGGGTACAGAGACGATTCACTAGGCTGATTCGAGAAATGAGGGGGTTACCTTATGATGATAGATTGAGTAGACTGGGTCTTTACTCGTTGGAGTTCAGAAGGATGAGGAGTGATCTTATAGAAACATTTAAAAGCATGAAAGGGATAGACAAGATAGAGGCAGAGAGGTTGTTTCCACTGGTCGGGGAGACTAGAACTAGGGGGCACAGCCTCAAAATACGGAGGAGCCAATTTAAAACGGAGTTGAGAAGAAATTTCTTCTCCCAGAGGGTTGTGAATCTGTGGAATTCTCTGCCCAAGGAAGCAGTTGAGGCTAGCTCATTGAATGTTTTCAAGTTAAAGATAGATAGATTTTTAATAAGGGAATTAAGGGTTATGGGGAGAGGGCGGGTAAGTGGAGTTGATTCCACGGCCAGATCAGCCATGATCTTGTTGAATGGCGGAGCAGGCTCGAGGGGCTGTGTGGCCTACTCCTGTTCCTAATTCTTATGTTCTTATGTTCTTATTATAATCAGACAAAAATTGACACCAAGCCAAAGAAAGAAACAACACGAATCATACAGGACTACAAAGGATGACTGCTATACCTACTGTGAATATAGTTTGTGTAGAAGGGTTTCAGACTGAGAAATGTCCTTTGCCCTGCTACACTGGGCAGGCCTGCACGACACAGCGCGAGCCTACAGAAGAAAGGTTCTCGACAGTTAGTCCATTGGCATTAAAATGAATGACATTGATGTGCAATACTCCACTGACACGAGAAAATTCATACTGGAATAAATCTGCTGTGAGCTCCTCACTTTAATCTCTCCACAACGACTGACTCTCACTCCTCTCGTCGCTATATTCTTTCCAGTGTAATCAGGCGCACTGACTTTTAGGTACTCTGGCCTGTATAACCACACTGTGGAAACCTACCTTACTTACAATGCACCACTGTGCTGAAAATTGTGGAGCAATCTGTCTTCTGCGGCTGCTGAGCTTACTGAACCATTAAATTAAAACATATTTCTCGCTACGAGACAGGTGGCTACAGGTGTATATACGCAGTGGAGCCTGTTTAAAGGGGTATAGTCTTCAGGGGAGAATATAAGTGTTTGATAATAAGTGTGGGGTGGGGGAGCGCAGAAGAACTGGAAATGTCACATTATCTTGTCACGGGAGGTTTGTGCACAAGTAACAGGTTCAGGCAATTTCACATCACGATATTGTGTGCATCTCAACATGCAAAATAAGATTCCCAGTATTTTGTCAGGATGTCACAGAGCGTGAGGAAAGGTTAAGAGAAATTTCTTCAGCCAGAGCATTGTTAGAGCTTGGAAGACTTTACCATAGGGAACAGTTGAGGGACAGTCCTCTTTTTAGGAACTTTAGATAAGCATTTGAAGCAGAGGCAGGGTGATGACACTAAGCTGGGTGGCAGTGTGAGCTGTGAGGAGGATGCTAAGAGACTGCAGGGTGACTTGGATAGGTTAGGTGAGTGGGCAAATACATGGCAGATGCAGTATAATGTGGATAAATGTGAGGTTATCCACTTTGGTGGCAAAAACAGGAAGGCGGATCATCTGAATGGTGACAGATTAGTAAAAGGGGAGGTGCAACGAGACCTGGGTGTCATGGTACATCAGTCATTGAAAGTTAGCATGCAGGTACAGCAGGCGGTGAAGGTGGTAAATGGGATATTGGCCTTCATAGCAAGGGGATGTGAGTATAGGAGCAGGGAGGTCTTACTACACCTTGAATATTGTGTACAGTTTTGGTCTCCTAATCTGAGGAAGGACATTCTTGCTATTGAGGGAGTGCAGTGAAGGTTCGCCAGACTAATTCCCGGGATGACAGGACTAACATAAGAAAGAAAGACTGGATCAACTAGGTTTATATTTGATACGTCCTTACTATACAGTATAAATGTGCACAAGGCCCATGCTTGAGGTCAATCTGTGACTTGTCCTTTATTTCATAGCACTCAAGTGCTGGAAGTGGGTGGAGCTTCCCCTTTTATATCTGAAGGTCTCGGTTAGGAGTGTCTCCCACAAGTTCACCACCTAGTGGTCAGTGTTCTCACAGTGTACAACTTAGGTCAGATTATACATGGGTTACAATGCTGGTTGAATACATGACAATATTCACTGGAATTTAGAAGGATGAGAGGGGATCTCATAGAAACATATAAAATTCTGATGGGATTGGACAGGTTAGATTCAGGAAGAATGTTCCCAATGTTGGGGAAGTCCAGAACAAGAGGTCACAGTCTAAGGATAAGGGGTAAGTCATTTAGGACCGAGATGAGGAGAAACTTCTTCACTCTCAGAATTGTGAACCTGTGGAATTCTCTATCACGGGAAGTTGTTGAGGCCAGTTTGTTAGATATATTCAAAAGGAAGTTAGATATGGCCCTTATGGCTAAAGGGATCAAGGAGTATGGAGAGAAAACAGGAATGGGGTACTGAAGTGCATGATCAGCCATGATCATAATGAATGGTGGTGCAGGCTCAAAGGGCCGAATGGCCTGCTCCTGCACCTATTTTCTATGTTTCTTTGGGGGGGGGTAGTTGAGTAGTGGCATTCTTTTTCACCTGCTCTTTCAAAGAGCTGGCACAGGTACGAGGGGCCAAATGGCCTGGTATACATGTATACTTGTATATGCTCTGTACAGCCACCAGAGGGCTCATCCACTGGAGTCCCATAATCCCTTGGGAGCACAGGTATTTAAGGAGGCTTCACAGGTCGGAGAGGCACTCTGGAGACCTGCAATAAAAGACTAAGGTCACACTTTACTTTGAGCTCACAGTGTTCAGTCTGACTCTTTCTTCATACACAACAGCCTCCTTCTGTGCTGTGACCCCCCAATGGTTCCATGGAGTAATTACTTTGATGGACCACAAGAAGTGTGGCAAATTCAAATGTTTAAGTGGGGTCTTTAAACATAATGCTTCGTTAATACCTCAAGCTGGATGTAATTTTGTGTCCAGGCGTTTTTCACTGTGGACCCGTACCTGGAGACTTTTGGAGATGGCTCGGAATCAGTTAGACAATCACCGCACGGAACGGACAGATCGGCGCACGCCTCTGCTCACTGCAATCCTACATTATAACCTCGCCAGCCACAATTAATCGACAGCAGCCTGCGTTCAGTGAAGGCCCCACCCCTGCGACACTGGGTAGTTGGAGCCTGACTTCCCGAGGCCCCGCATCCATTCAAGTGAACAAGAATGGGGAGGTCATACAAAGGTTCTTGTCCTGCCGACTTCTTAGAGAATGCAAACTACAGCTCCAAAAGGAAGCTGTTCATTCATTGAAAGTGAAAGGGGTGTGGGGTGTGGAGGAGGGGGGTTTGTTTCAGACACTTCCACAGGCATTTTGTGAAAAAGGCACCAAGGTTAAATCACCTGAGTCACCTCCTTTCCCTCTAGTAGCAGGTCACATGCACTTTTATGAAAATACGAAGTGGTGATTTGAGAAAGGGGAATGTCCTGTGGAAAAGAACTGCTTCTCTCCTGCCACTGGGTAATCTTCTCGGTACAGAGTTCAAGAATTTAAAAAAAAATAAACAAACAGTGACTAGCTATAAGGATTTTTCTTCAACTTTGCAGACAGAAGAACACCTCTTCCCAGAACAACAATGTTCTCCTGCAAAGAAAATCTTCTAAATGCAGTGTCCACCACTTCACGGGCTCCAAAAATGAGCGAAAAAGCACAAATTCTCCTCATGTAAAATATAGAACGGCTCGTGTTTATGGAGTGTCTTTAACATAGAAAATGCCATAAAGCACTTTGCAGAGGGTAATAATAAGGGTGGTGTTATGTTTTTGACCCCTTGTAACATGTATCACACCACCACCAGAGGGCCTACCTGTTGGGAGTCCCAAGGGATCCCAGCATCCCTTGGGAGCACGGTATATAAGCAGGGCACCCACGAGGTACCTGCACTCTGGAGTCTTATTAAAGGAGCTAAGGTCATTGTACATAGTGCTCAGTTTCATCCTTTATTAGGAGTGTACCAGATGGAACATCGGAGCAGGAGTAGGCCATTCAGCCCCATGAGCCTACGCCAGCATTCAATTAGAATATGGCTGATTTGTATCCTAATGCCATTTACCCCACCTTGGTTCTGTGACCTTGCCTCACAAAAAATTATCAAGCTCAGCTTTAAAATTTGCAATTGGCCCCCAGCTCAACAGCTTTGGGAAGGGAGGCGTCCAGATTTCCACTACTGTGTGGAAAAAGTGCTTCCTGACATCACCACTGAATGGTCTAGCACTAATTTTAAGGTTTTGTCCCCTTGTTCAGGACCCATACCAGAGGAAATCATTTCTCTACCTCCTCTATCAAGTCCTTGAATTAAAGCCAGAGATGGAAAGGTTAGCGGAGGTGACTGAAAGCTTGGGTAAGGGTTTCAGAGAGGCTGATAGAGGGATAGAGGTGGAAATTGGTGGTTTTGCTAACGGATAGGGTGTAGTGGTGGGGGGGGGGGAAGAGGGGTTTTGAAAGTCAGCTGCGAGTTGAACAAGACAAGTTTCATACAGTCTGGTTCAGCCTGAGCAAGTGGTCAGGGAGAGGGTTAGAGTCAGCGACGGGAGAGAAGATATTATGCGAGGCCAAAAACAATGGCTTTAGTTTTCCCAGAGACTCCATTGAAGGAAGTTCCGACTGATGGAGGACTTGAGGTGGGACGGGCAGTCTGACAACACAGAAGTGGTGGTGGGGTCAGGAGTACTGGAGAGGTTGATCTGGGTATCAACAGGTGGAAGCTAACCCAACAATTGCAGATAATATCACCAAGGGACTACAGGTAGATGAGGAAGAGTAAAGTCCCAAGGAAAGAACCTTGGGACATTGCAGAGGTGGTAATGCAAGAAGAATAAACATTGTTGCAGCTGTTCTGGCCACGATTGGTTAGTGGAATCTTACAAGGGCAGTCCATATCTGGTACAACAGAAAAAATACTCGGGTGTAAGCCACTCCTGTTTAATTTTAATGTAATGCAAACAATTTAAAGGGGCGTCCTCTTCATAAAAATGAGATAAAAATTTGTTCGTAAAGGGAATTGTGCCAGAGGACTGGCAGACAGCTAATATTATTCCTATGTTTAAAAGGGGATATAGACCAAGTCCAGCAAACTATTTAACAGTTAGCTTAACGTTGGTAGTAGGAAAGACAATAGTGTGGTAGAAAAACACCTAGAAACCGAAAATATAATAGAGAATAGTCAGCACGGGTTTCAAAGGGGAAGGTCTGACCAACCTTTTCAAATTCTTTGAAGGAGTAACAGAAAGAGTAGACAAGGGTCATGTAGTCGATGCAATATACTTGAATTTTCAAAAGGCCTTCAATAAGATACTATATAGCCCCAGAGAAGGGGGGTGGGGGGGGGGGGGGGGGGGGGCTGATGAACCATTGAGCGTCCAGCGCGAGCGGATTACATTTCCAACCACTTCCATCGTTTGTACATTTTCTTTTTTTAAACGCCCTTCTCCGTTTTATTTAACACCGTCTTTGTAAACACTATTTTAACTCTTGAAACGTGCAATTTGAAGCCCGGGTTTCCCAGGCGAGGAATCACAGACTTACCATGGTTGGTTAAAACGCTGGTCATACGCCCCCCCCCACCATAATTAAAGGCAGTGATCTGACCAGTACCCCCCTCCCCTTCTCTAATTAATCGCCGGGCCCTGGAACATGGTGGGCCACCCCCGACCTGTGTGAGAACACCACCGCAGGTCGGGGTTATAAATAGAGCTGGAGTGCCAGGCCCTGGAACATGGTGGCGAATGAGGGTGTGGGACCCAGAAGAGCTGAGGGCCCAGGGGCAGCACGGACCAGCCCACACTGCGATATGTGTGCGCACTAGGTCCGTGCAGCAGAGCAGGTCTCCAGCTATCCTGGTAACCCTTGCCACTGGATAAAGGCCGAGCTCTGTCAAGCCCATGTGGTGGCTCATGTGCAACGGTCACCACACATTAAAAAAAATCCACACACAGGCATCTTCCACCCCCTCAATTGGAGTTCAGGACTGGAACATCGGGTTCTTCATTGAAACATCTGTGAGAACCCATGTGGAAGCAAGTCATCCTCGTTCGAGGGACCGGCTGTGATATAGCACACCAATGATTAAGGTCCGAGCATGTGGAGTCAGAGGAGAGGTGGCAGAATGGAAAGTAAGCTGGCGACAAAACAGAAACGAGAGTCGGGGTTAAAGGCAGTTACTCAGACTGGCGGATGGTGCAAAGTGGTGTTCCACAGGGGCCAATGCTGGGACCACTGTTGTTCACCATTTACAGAAACGATTTGGACTCGGGAATCAGAAGTTACAATTTCTGCATATGCTGCAACAAAATACAGGAAGACATTAATAAACTTGCAGAATGGGCAGGTCAATGACAAATGAATTTCAATATAGACAAGTGTGAGGTGGTGCATTTTGGTAGGAGAAATAAGGAGGCCACATATTACTTGGGAAAATAAGCATCTGAATGGTGCAGAGGAGTACAGGGACCTAACGGTTCAGATTCATAAATTATTAAAAGTAGCAATGCAAATTAAAGTCATAAAAATGCAAACAAAACACTGGGGTCCATTTCTAGAGGAACAGAATTGAAAGGTTATGTTAAGGTTATATCGAACCTTGGTTAGACCACACTTGGAGTACTAGGTACAGTTCTGGTCTCCATATTACAAACAGGATATAGAGGCACTGGTGAAGGTGTAAAAAGGTTTTACAATGAGGATACCAGAACTGAGAGGTTATACCCATCATCAGGAAAAACTGAACAAGCTGGGGCTCATTTCTCGAGAGAATACCGAGGGGTGACCTGGCAGAGGTCTTTAAAATTATGAAAGGGTTTGATAGGGTAAACTTGTGGGGAGTCTAAAACTAGGGTTCCTAAAGATAAGATAGTCACTAACAAAGCCTTTAAAGGAATTCAGGAGAAGCCTCTCTACCCAGAGAATGGTTAGAATGTGGAACTCACTACCACAGGGAGTGGTTGAGGCAAATAGCTTAGATGCATTTAAGGGGAAACTCACCAAGTACACGAGGCAGAAAGGAAGAGAAGGAGATGCTGATGGGGTGAGATAAAGTAGGGTGGGAGGAGCTCGTGTGGAGCATAAACACCGGAACAGACCAGTTGAACCGAATGGCCGGTTTCTGTGCTGTAGATTCTATGTAATTCAATGTAAAAGCATTGGTTAGTCAGTTCTCGGAGTGGAGCAAGAAGGCACTAACCAGATGGACGGAACGGAAGCATCTTCCAGAGCATTAGGAACATAGAAATTGCTAAACAAAAATAGACCAAGGCCCGTCTAGTTTGCCTTCTATCACCCTGGTAATGGCATGAGACAACGATAAAGGAGTTGTTGACTAATCATGCAATCAATCTCTGTCAATGAGTCTACAACAGACGCAGACACAAGGGGAGGAAAATCCCAGTGGGGGAGAGCTTTAGGAACCATAGGTCCAAAGTCTCCTGTTCCATGTCTGGCCTCAAACTACTCTCACACTGCATCTCAAAATATTATTTTCTAAAAGATATCTAGCTGATTTGCATTTGAGTGAATCAACACCATCTGTTACCACTAGGGAGACTGTTCCATAGATTGACCACTCAACTTACTGAAATAATCTTTCCCCAGATTAGTTTTGAATTAATACCTCCTAGACAGGTATCACAAAGAATGTGGTGCTTATCCAGTGTGATAACACTGCATATTAAACAAAAAGTGTTTGATAAAACCTTTTTTTTCCCCCACTTGACAAACATTGCATTGCAGTTGTTAACGGATATGATGTAATTGGGATTACAGAGACATGGCTCCAGGGTGACCAAGGCTGGGAACTCAACATCCAGGGGTATTCAACATTCAGGAAAGGAAAAGGAGGTGGGGTAGCATTGCTGGTTAAAAAGATCAACGCAATAGTAAGGAAGGACATTAGCTTGGATGATGTGGAATCTGTATTGGTAGAGCTGCGGAACACCAAATGGCAGAAAACGCTAGTGGAAGTTGTGTACAGACCACCAAACAGTAGTAGCAAGGTTGGGGACAGCATCAAACAGGAAATTAGGGATGCGTACAATAAAAGGTACAGCAGTTATCATGGGTGACTAATCTATATATAGATTGGGCTAACCAAACTGGTAGCAATACAGTGGAGGAGGATTTCCTGGTGTGTATAAGGGATGGTTTTCTAGACCAATATGTCCAGTAAGCAACTAGAGAGCTGGCCAGCCTAGACTGGGTGTTGTGTAATGAGAGAGGACTAATTAGCAATCTTGTTGTGCAAGGCCCCTTGGGGAAGAGTGACCATAATATGGCAAAATTCTTTAAGATGGAGAGTGACACAGTTAACTCAGAGACTAGGGTCCTGAACTTAAAGAAAGGAAACTTCGATAGTATGAGACATGAATTGGCTAGAATAGACTGGCGAATGATACTTAAAGGGTTGACAGTGGATAGGCCATGGCAGACATTTAAAGATCACATGGATGAACTTCAACAATTCTACATCCCTGTCTGGAGTAAAAATAAAACGGGGAAGGTGGCTCAACCGTGGCTAACAAGGAAAATTAAGGATAGTGTTAAATCCAAGCAAGAGTCATATCAATTGTCCAGAAAAAGCAGCAAACCTGAGGACTGGTAGAAATTTAGAATTCAGCAGAGGAGGACAAAGGGTTTAATTAGGAGGGGGGAAATACAGTATGAGAGTAAGCTTGCAGGCAACATAAAAACTGACTGCAAAAGCTTCTGTAGATATGTGAAGAGAAAAAGATTAGTGAAGACAAATATAGGTCCCTTGCAGTCAGAATCAGGTGAATTTATAATGAGGAACAAAGAAATGGCAGACCAATTGAACAAATACTTTGGTTCTGTCTTCACTAAGGAAGACACGAATAACCTTCCAGAAATACTAGGGACCGAGGGTCTAGTGAGAAGGTGGAACTGAGGGAAATCTTTATTAGCCAGGAAATGGTGTTAGGGAAATTGATGGGATTGAAGGCCAATAAATCCCCAGGGCCTGATAGTCTGTATCCCAGAATACTTAAGGAAGTGGCCCTAGAAATAGTAGATGCATTGGTGGTCATTTTCCAACATTCCATGGACTCTGGATCAGTTCCTTTGGGCTGGAGGGTAGCTAATGTAACCCACTTTTAAAAAAAGGAGAGAGAACACAGAATTAGAGATCGGTTAGCCCCCGTCGGTAGTGGGGAAAATGTTGGAATCAACTATTAAAGATGCATTTGGAAAGCAGTGACAGGATCGGTCCAAGTCAGCATAGATTTATGAAGGGGAAATCATGCTCGACAAATCTTCTATAATTTTTTGAGGATGTAACTAGTAGAGTGAACAAGGGAGAACCAGTAGATGTGGTGTATTTGGACTTTCAAAAGGCTTTTGACAAGGTCCCACACAAGAGATTAATGTGCAAAATTAAAGCACATGATATAGGGGGTAATGTATTGACGTGGATAGAGAACTGGTTGGCAGACAGGAAGCGAAGAGTCAGAATAAACGGGTCCTTTTCAGAATGGCAGGCAGTGACTAGTGGGGTACCGCAGGGTTCAATGCTGGGACCCCAGCTATTTACAATCTACATTAATAATTTAGACAAAGGAATTGAACGTAATATCTCCAAGTTTGCAAATTACACTAAGCTGGGTGGCAGTGTGAGCTGTGAGGAGGATGCTAAGAGGCTGCAGGGTGACTTGGACAGGTTAGGTGAGTGGGCAAATGCAGCATAATGTGGATAAATGTGAGGTTATCCACTTTGGTGGCAAAAACAGGAAGGCATGGTGACAGATTAAGAAAAGGGGAGGTGCAATGAGACCTGGATGTCATGGTACATCAGTCACTGAAAGTAGGCATGCAGGTACAGCAGGCGGTGAAGGCGACAAATGGCATGTTGGCCTTCATAGCGAGAGGATTTGAGTATAGGAGCAGGGAGGTCTTACTGCAGTTGTACAGGGCCTTGGTGAGGCCACACCTTGAATATTGTGTACAGATTTGATCTCCTAATCTGAGGAAGGACATTCTTGCTGTTGAGGGAGTGCAGCGAATGTTCACCAGACTGATTCCCGGGATGGCAGGACTGACATATGAAGAAAGACTGGATCGACTAGGCTTATATTCACTGGAATTTAGAAGAATGAGAGGGGATCTCCTAGAAACATAAAATTCTGACGGGCTCAGATGCAGGAAGAATGTTCCTAATGTTGGGGAAGTCCAGAACCAGGAGTCACAGTCTAAGGATAAGGGGTAAGCCATTTAGGACCGAGATGAAGAGAAACTTCTTCACTCAGAGAATTGTGAACCTGTGGAATTCTCTACCACAGAAAGTTGTTGAGTCCAATTCGTTAGATATGTTCAAAAGGGAGTTATATGTGGCCCTTGCGGCTAAAGGGTTCAAGGGGTATGGAGAGAAAGCAGGGATGGGGTACTGAAGTTGCATGATGAGCCATGATCATATCAAATGGTGGTGCAGGCTCAAAGGGCCGAATGGTCTGCTCCTGCACCTATTTTCTATGTTTCTAGGGCAGAAATGATTTCTAAATATTAACACATTTCTTGCCCAGAACATCATGATGCAAAGTCAGTCGCCAGGTCTCCCCCTTCACTCTCCTCCAACCCCCTCCACTCTCCTCCAACCCCCAAAAAAAACAAGAAAGGCAGTTCCACTTGGAACTGTGTTTAGTTTTCTGTTCATTTCCCTCCCCTCCCTGACTAATGTGGCCTATCAAAAGCCAAATTAGAGCTGTGGTTTTGAGGTATTATTTAAGTATCTGTCAAGTCGTGAAGCATACCTGAAGCTGACAAGAGACTTTGACAAAACTATTATTTTGAAACTTGGAAATATATTTGAAGTATTTTGTGCCCCCCCCCCCCCCGCCACCACCCAAAAAAAAGTTGCAAACTAGGATCACGCTCTCCACGTCCAAAGGGAAATTTCTATCGCCTCATTATACAGTGCTCTGTGTAGAATCAAACATCAGCATCTCTCAACGGGGCACCTCCGACCTTTGGCTCCATTACTCCATGTGAAGTGCCAAGTAAGGCTGCCTCCTCCCATCCACTTATTGGTCTCCAGGGAAAGTTTTGTTGACTGTTGCTAGGTTACCATGAAAACATGCAGATGTGTCACTATTTTCTGGGCCTTAACGCACAATATACATGGTTTAGAAATCGAGCTAGCTTCCCGCAATAGTCTGTGTAAAATACAAAAATAAAGCGTTTTTAATAAATCTTGTTAATTTAGATTCAAAAAAATTCACCAAAATCTTAGCGGAGTTTTTATTAGTGATTTTCTACTTGGCTATCTCACCCAATGATACGCCACAAGGCATGAATCGCATTCTGCCAAGAATAAATGCTCTTTTCCCCCAACTATCATGAACATCACCTTACCCGACCAACTTCCCCACGACCCCCCGACCAATCACTAGGCCCAACCGACCACCCCACCAACCACTGGGGGCCAGAGAAACATCCCTCCAACCCCCCCCTGGTCCCAACCTAAACGCCTGGGCTTGGACCGACACCGCCTCTGGCTCATATGGTAAGGGATAGCCACAAGAATGGTGAGAACTCTTTTTTTTTTATAAATAAAAGCAGGGATTCCATGCTTTGGATTTTTCTGAGCCAGTTAAATTATGCATTGGAAAATATGCAGGTTTCCACAATACACTCCTGATCTCTCTGACTGGCAAAATAAACTCTGAAAGACCATGGAACTCAGGACTCATGGCTAGAGGATTGGTTAAAGGACAAAAAACAAAATAGGACTAAACAGGTTGCCAGTCTGTTACTAATGGGGTACCGCAAGGATCAGTGCTGGGGCCTCAGCTATTTACAATCTATATTAATGACCTAGATGAAGGGATTGAGTGTAATGTATCCAAGTTTGCTGATGATACAAAGTTAGGTGAGACAGTAAGCTGAGAGGGATATTGATAGACTGAGTGAGTGGGCAGTAAGGTGGCAGATGGAGTATAATGTGGGGAAATGTGAAGTTAGTCACTTGGGTAGGAAGAATAGAAAAACAGAATATTTTTTAAAATGGTGAGAACCTTTTAAATATTGGTTCTCAGAGAGATTTGGGTGTCCTCATACAGGAACCACTAAGTTAACATGCAGGTACAGGAACTTATTGCAAAGGGGTTGGAGTACAAGAGTAAGGAAGTTTTGCCTCAGGGTTTTGGTGAGACTACACCCGAATACCGTGTACAGTTTTGCTCTCTGTACCGAGGGAAGGATATACTTGCCTTAGAGGGGATGCAACAAAGGTTCACTAGATTGATTCCTGGGATGAGGGTTGTCCTATGAGGAGAGATTGGGCCTATACTCTCTGGAGTTTAGAAAAATGAAAGATGATCTCATTGAAACATACAAGACTCTGAGGGGGACTGAGAGGTTGTTTCCCCGAGCTGGAAAGTCTCGAATGGGATTAGAAGTGTCAGTATAAGGGGTCAGCCATTTAGGACTGAGATGAAGAGAAATTTCTTCATTCAGGGAGTTGTGAATCTCTAGAATTCACCACGCCAGAGGGCTGTTGATGCTCAGTCGTTGAGTATAGTCAAGACAGAGATCGATAGTGTTATATATGCAGACTATAGATATATTCTCTGTGTAGTCACTGTATAGTTGTATAAGATGGAGCCTTGTTACCTGATATACACATGTAAACCTTATTGATTAGTACATACTATGCTGGCACCACTAGAGAGTGCAACTGGTGGAGACCGGGGTTTCCTGCCCCTGTGGCAGAGTCTGTCCACCAGAGGGCACTGCGGTGGGAGACCTGAGGGTCACCTGCATAGGTGTGCAGGGCCCAGTATAAAAGGCTGCCCACCATGCTTGTGCCTCACTCTGGAGTTACAAATAAAGGACCAAGGTCACTTTGAGTTTGAGTACAACACATTGCCTTGTGGAGTCATTCATAAGTACATTACAGACATAACAGATAGATTTTGAGACTCTAGGGGAATTAAAGGATTTGGAGATCTTGTGGGAACGCAGATTTGAGGTACAAGATCAGCCATGATCTTATTGAATGGCGGAGCAGGCTCGAGGGCCTTATGGCCTACTCCAGCTCCTATTTCTTGTGTCCTTCCAACTGCACATCAAGTTTATGAAGAAGTAACGCGAAAGAAGAGCAAGGCCAAACACAATGGATTTCACTAGATTACAAAACTTAACTTCTTTAACGTAGTAAAATGTCGCAAAGAGTTTCACAGAAGCGTTAATCAAACAAAAATTGACAACGTTTCAAAATAATCAACGTGTCAAAACTCCAATACAGCATGAAAGTTACATTATAAAATGCTGGAAACACTTAGCAGGTCAGGTAACATCTGTGGAGAGAAGACAAGAGAGTGAGTTAACATCCAGGCTGTTAACCCCTGTTTCTCTCTCCACAGATACTGCCCGACCTGCTGAGTGTTTCCAGCATTTTCTGTTTTTATTTCAGACAGCCAGCATCTGGAGAGCTCTGCTTTTGTTGGAAGTAACACGGTTAGTTTGAAGTTTGGGCCAAGGTTTTCTGTGATGAGAAGTTTTACGTGAGACCGAATTCCCGCCATCCTGTGACCCTCTGCCTACAGGGTGGCACAACCACTAGTCGCCTTGTTCAGCACCAAAAGCTTGCCACACTTGTGCCCAACCTCAGGAAACTTCTGCCCACAGATTGGTCAAATAAAATAAGACTTCAGAGATACTCGGGAAGCCAGTCTCAAGCCCTCCATACAGTTCCAGGACAAAGCAGAGCGGTGAGGCCAATAACAGGGGCCCCTCGTCAGGCAGCCAACACAGCGAGTGGCCCTTCAAAGACAGAGTACAACAGAACACAAAATAGACCATACAGCTGGGATCACAAGGAATTACTTCCACCACAGTGAACATTCCATCACTTGTTCAATAAGAGCGCAAGGGAATTTCCGCTCCACAGGATCATAATTGGCTATGACCCTGCATGTTTTCCTCAAACGTAATTCAAGAAACGGAAAAAAAGACACGATCACCCTATTTACACAGATATGAATCATAGATCGAGTGGTCCTGGTCTAGATAAAGTGTACTCCATCCAGACTGGCTGCCCCCAGCCATGCAGTAACCAATTTAAACCATTCTGACAAGCTTTAAATCCCCTTAAAGAATGGTTAACACATACAGGGGGGGAAATTGGCCAGCCTTGTGCATGTTAGATAAGTAAGAGGTACTTATCTAAATAGGCCAAAGTTAACTAATGGCAGATCGACCACTTGCAACGCCTACAAAAAACGCACCGCTTAAAAATTGGCCATTCGGGGAACCCGTACTCAGGATGAGAAAAAACACCAGAGAAAAGCCTGCATTAAAGCCCCAGAAACAGCGCTAGGTATGAAGACCTGCAAAACAGTCAAGTTGAAGTTTTTATTTTTTTAATTCTTTTTCAGCGATTCATAAGTTAAGTGTATATAATGAATGTTTTCTGATTTTTTTACTTTTGCTAATTTTGTGTGTTTTCTCCCCTCCCAGGGCCTGTATTTTTTTGGTGGTGATAGACCTCCGGCTAAAGTTGGCAAGGATCGCGGGTCCCACCACGAATCCTCATGCAATGCCGATTTTTACCGTGGGGCACATTTTTTTTCCAGTTTTACCCCCTTAAAAAAAGGCAACGTTTTTAGTGCTTTTTTTGTCCATCAAATAATGGGGGAAAAAACGGTCAGTCAAAAACTGAATTTCTAGCCCACAATCTCTTCTCAAACAAAATGGACAGATCTCTGATCTCCACGGCAGATGACCACTTGTTCATCTCCAGCTTCGAGCAGATGTTTATTAATTCCCTCTCTCTGCGCGTCAGCATCTCATCACCTCCCCCCATCCTCGCTGGATCTAGATCACCCATCAGTCTCTCCGCACCTGCGTCCTCTCCTCATCCTCTCCCCTCTCTCTGCACCCCCCCCCCCAACCCTCGCTCACTCTCCTCATGTCTTTTCCCCCTCTCCCTGTGTCTCTCTCCCTCACCCCATTGACTAACGATTGAACCAAACTCCTGTTTACCTTCCCATGCACCATCACCAAAATGGAGGGTCAAATAAAATGGCAGCGCACAGAGACAGTTTATTTCTCTACACGTGTACCATCACTTGAAGACAAACTTAAAAAGTGCATTTCCACTGGACATCCCCATGTACTTCATACCAATGGTCGCTTTTTGAAGTGCAGACACAGTTGTTATAACGTAAATACAACAGCCAATCAGCACACAGCACGGTCCCACAAAAAGCCAATGAGATTAATTACCAGATTATTTATTTTTGGTCATGTTCGTTGAGGGATAAATATTGGCCACCTGAACAGGCAGACAAGACCTAGGTTAAACATCTCATCCAAAAGACGGCATCTGACTGGGCAGCGCTCTTAGTATGACACTGCAGTTCCCCCTCGCCATACAACGTTGCTGGTGTTTCCACGGGACTGAAATATGGTGTCTTTTCCGTGTTACCAATAAGTAGTAATCAAAGGAACTGAAGTACACAGAACAATCAAAAACAACTTGCACAGTCTGCATTTTGCCGTATCATTTTATGAACAAACGCACACAAAGGATAAAGTTAATCCGCACACGCCATGTGGATACGAGGATTGAGCATAGCGGTGTCTTTACTCAATTTTAAATTTACTAACCAGAACTGCAGTTAGCCACATCTGGATTTACAATTAGCCACATGTGGCTGGTGCCAAATATATTGGACAACATGGCTCTGTGAATACCCACTTTCATGCAAAACTTTAGCAAAGTGCTTTAAGATTTCATGGTGCACCATAAAACTCAACTCGGGATGTTACTACCTGTACCTTAAAACAAAGTCAGAGATTGGTTTCCATTCTGAAAGTGTTGACAGTCATTTAGTTGGTTATTTTCCACAGTTATCCTCAGGTTGGTTCCTGGTGATTAATTCCATTAGTTAGGCATTTATTGAGTTACAATTAATGGGTCTGTACATGCAGTGTTCCAAATCCAGCAAGGCCTCCCGTGTGTTCACAGACTCCCTCACAATGACCAGAACACAAGTACGGCTGCATTCTATTCCAGGTATTGAGAGCGTTTTGCAATTAGGCTCCTCATCTGACATGTCCTCCAAAGCGATTTTAGTTCACCTTCAACAGGGCGGCTAAGTAGTTTGTTTTACGTGGTTCAACCAGCGTTCCTCCAACGCGAGACACCGTTTATTCATAATATTTCTGCAGAATCTCTTTAATTTGAACATTTAACTAGAAAAGGAAGTCTGGATCTCAATCCTGTTCCAGTTGATGTTTCTGAAGACAAGAGGAACAAACACTAAATGTCCTCTGACTCATTTGCCCTCAAGTACTCCTCTCCAAAAAGATACGTACTCTTACCACAGACCACTAATTTTCCCCTGCCCCGGGCACTGAGGCCAACTGCAGTGCCACAACTGCCACTTTGGTTGCGTTCGGCACAGACCTCGGATCTGTACAGCTTAGTACAACACTCGCAATACCAACACCTCGACACCTGGGAAGTTAACCGGAGGGACAGCTTCTTTAAGCAGTCTTCATCCAGCTTTTTATTATTCAAGTCAGTCGAGCCATGCCTCACTTTCATTACAATGTGCTTACGCTTCAGTGTCAAAATGGTGTGTTCCATCGTGATTTACATCACTTAGTTACTTGTTCAAAAAGGAGCTTTTCTAAACAGCTTTACAGGAAGGCAGTGCCTTTGAAATGCATCTCTGTGCAAATCATCGCTATTTCTATGCGACAAGGGAATACATTCATGGCATCCTGCTGGAACTTTCAAACAGTGTCGGATTAGCTCGGTGCAATGCAACTGATGGCGTCACCTCAGCAGGTACTATTCACTGATTCTTCTGATCCAGTCCCGACACAATGGGATAATTTATTGTGATTTGAACCCAAAGCATTTCTGGTGCACTAAACCAGCATTCTTTTTGTTCAACTATCTCCCACCACTTAGCTTCGGCTGGTTAGTACCCAGTGATGTCAACAGCAGCATCCACTGAAGAAACAAACGTGATCTGACCTGATGGTTAGGTCAAAGCAGTCACTAAAGTTGAGCAGTCACTAAAGTAGGGAACACTTGCACTCAGTCTTGGCTGCAGCACCTCTGGAAACTGCTGTGTTTAGGTTGTGGGGATGATTCCAAGCACCAAACCAAAACGAACAAGACTGAGTTTGCACAGTGGCAATAGCCAATGGCTGAGGAAATTCCACACAGTCCATGCAGTGGATAAAAGACATTTGTTGGCCTGCATTGTCAGTAGTCCAACATTCATATACTATTTGTACTGAGCACATCGCTCCTTGGCACCAGAGGCAGTAAGTACGTCTCATTAAGACTACAATACGGTGCCAAAGACATCAGAGGCAGTTCCTCGAAATCGAGGAAGACTTGCTTCCACTCTAAAAGTGAGTTCTTAGGTGACTGAACAGTCCAATACGGGAATTACAGTCTGTCTGTCCCACCTGTGACAGAGTCATTGAAGGAAAGGGTGGGTGGGACTGGTTTGTCACACGCTCCTTCCGCTGCTTGCGCTTGCTTTCTGCATGTTCTCGGTGACGAGATTCCAAAGACAAGGCTGCTGAAGTCAACAACTTACATTTATGCCATCATCATCATAGGCAGTCCCTCGAATCGAGGATGGCTTGCTTCAAAAAGTTCATTAGGTCTTTCAATGAAGGACCTAAAATTCCAGGTCCGAACTAAATGTTCCAAGGAGCTTCACAGGACCGTAATCAAACAAAATTGACACTGAGCCAAAGAAGGAGACATTAGGACAGGTACCGAGACATTTAATCTCAGCAATAAGGCTTGGTCAAAGAGTTAGGTTTTAAGGAAGGTATTAAAGGAAGAGAGAGGGCTAGAGAGGTGAAGAGGTTTGGGAGGGAATTTCAGAGCTTAGAGCCAGAACGGCTGAAGGCACATCCACTAATGGTTGGGAGATGGGAGTGGGAATGGACAAGAGGCCAGAGTTGCAGGAACTCAGAGTTCTCGGAGCATTGTAGGGCTGGGTTGGTGAGAGAGAGAGAGAGAGAGAGAGAGAGAGAGAGAGAGAGAGAGAGAGAGAGAGAGAGAGAGAGAGAGAGAGAGAGAGAGAGAGAGAGAGGGACGGGCGAGGGATTTGAACGCAAGGATGAGAATTTTAAATGTGCGGTGTTGCCGATGTAGGTCAGCGAGCACAGGGGTAATGGGTGATCGAGACTTGGGATATGGCCAGCAGAAGTCAAATGAACCTTATGAGGAAAAGAGATTTCACTGAATTTCCACCATGAGCTAGGGTACTCACTATGAAGAAAATATTTCATAATAGAGTGAACAACCTGTTTGTCACAGAAATGAAAATTGTCTTTAGAATTTAGCATGGTGTTGGGCATGTCCCATTTTATTTTGCTATAAAAGCAGCAGATTTTAGTTGCTTTGTCACAGCCAGGCATCTGAGGGAGGAGATGGGGGGGGGGGGGGGGGGTGGTGTGGGAGATGGGGGGGGCGGTGGGAGATGGGGGGGGGGGGGTGGTGTGGGAGATGGGGGGGGCGGTGGGAGATGGGGGGGGGGGTGGTGTGGGAGATGGGGGGGGCGGTGGGAGATGGGGGGGTGGTGTGGGAGATGGGGGGGGGGGGTGGTGTGGGAGATGGGGGGGGCGGTGGGAGATGGGGGGGGGGGGGGGGGGTGTGGGAGATGGGGGGGGCAGTGGGAGATGGGGGGGGGGGGGGTGGTGTGGGAGATGGGGGGGCGGTGGGAGATGGGGGGGGGTGGTGTGGGAGATGGGGGGGCGGTGGTGTGGGAGATGGGGGGGGGGGGTGGTGTGGGAGATGGGGGGGGCGGTGGGAGATGGGGGGGGGGGCGCACGTGCGCGAGTCATTCAATTCAAATACCAGGTGCAAACAACTTGTGGGATCTGTTCAATTATATGGTTCATTGGCAGCTTTTCAAAAAATTAACAGCAATTTAAATTAGGCTGGTCCCAGTTGTTTTCTTGTAAGTATGTCTCGGGCAGGCTGGAGAATTTGTTGAAGCTTTCAGACAGTGAAAAAGGAACCACTCTGTAAATATACATAGACTAGTACAGCAGCCCTAACAATGTGCTAGTTCTGGGGAGACGGCAAAGTTTAAAAACTACAATTGCGTTACTTCATTTAACCTTTTACTTTTAACACAGATTTCTAGCAGTTAAAGTCCAGGTTACAGTCCATTGTAATGTTATTCACCTTCAAAATCAAGGCAAATCTCAAGTGCACATGATAAAAAACAGGAAGTTGAAATCCGTGAAGGTGATGCTCCACTTTATCCCTGGTGGAAGCTACAAATTCAGTTATTTGGGCAACAGCAACTTGCATTTGTATCACGCGTGGAAAACACAGAACAGTGGGCTCAATTTGCCCCAAACTCTTTTTTCGATGCACTCACCCGAGATGCGCAGACTTTGTGCGCTGGAAACTGCGCCAAAAAAATGTGCCCCCATCCTGGCCGCTCTGCCGAGTGTCCCAGGTCCTGGCGCAGTGCATATAGTGCAGTGGGGGGACGGGGGGGGGGGGGGGTGGAGCTATAAGCCCTGCGCGGAAACAGTGCCGGCAGCTGTCCGCATGCGCAGTGGAGTCTGCGCGCATGCTCCTCACCCATCCAGCATGTCCTGCAGACTGTGAGCAGGACCCGATGCTCGCCGCCCCTATCCCTGGCCGAAGTGACCACCCGATGTTCGCCTCCCCTAACCCCGGCCGAATGGTCTTCTGCACTGGCGAGGGCGGGCCCTCTGTAAATCTCATTCCCTCACTCCCTGCCCCGTTCACAGATGCCACGCTGAGCCTAGCCTCCCGGTGTGCGTCTTGTCGCTCCCTATCCCAGGCCGAATGGCCTCCCACACAGGCCGGCTGCTGCCGAGTTTAGTTGAAGGTAGGATTTACTTCAGTTCTTTGTTAATTGAATTATTTACTTCAGTTCTTTATTTTTTAATTGAATGCTTATTACTTTTTGTTTAGTGCTTTGTAAGTCTTGGTGCTTTAAATGTACTAACCTGCGCCGATTTCTTAACTGGCCGCAATGTTTTTCAGAGCTGGCCACATATGCTGACCTAAGTCGATTTGGAGTAAGTTTTAGCTGACCAAAGTGGCATAAGTGCCATAAGTGGCAAAAACTGGCGTAAGTGTCTGGGAACGCCCCCTTTTGAAAAAAAACTCGACTAAAAAAAAAAATCGTACCCGAGTTACTCTGAAGCAAGTTTATTGGGGAAAGAGGAGTTTTTTTAAACTTACGCCAGAACAACAAATTGGAGCAAGTCACGGTCAAAATTGAGCCCAAGGCAGGGACGTAATCAGGTAAAAATGGATGCCAAACCAAATAAAGAATTATTAGAAGAGGCAAGAGCTAGGAAAGTGGAAACAGCCTCTCTGGGATAAAAAGAGGAAAGACTTGCCTGAAAGAATGGTCTGAGATGCTGATCCCAAAAGAATATCCAGAGGTAATTAATATAAGGTAGTAAAATAAAAACAAGAATGTAACACTGCATTAAGGGAGTGCGATTTTTTTTTTTGCTATTAAAAAGGACTCGGGAACAATCATCTGTGACATTTGTTGGATAAGAAGCACATGTGGTTTCTCAAATACTAAACCAAACAAACCAGGAATATCTCAAGTTCAATCCCTGGTCTGTGCTGCATTGGTGCAGAGTGTGGTATAATTGTCCCGCAGCAGAAGCAGTCTGGAAAGATTCTACAGCCGGAATGTTGGTTGGTGTTTTCTCGACAGATGAGGCCCCAGAGTTTCCAGCATTTTTGGTTTTTCTCTCAGCAATAAATCGGCTGGGTGAGGCAAGGTTCATGCTGAGTTTGACGGTTCCTTGGCCTGTGTGAAGCCCCTTTACATCATAACTGCTTCACTATGGAGATCAATAGGCTCCTATCCAATTTACAAATCGACTCACTTATAATTCTAAAAGGGCAAAGTATGTTAAAAAGTCAAGCCTGAAGGCTCTGTGCCTCAATGCAAGGAGTATTCGTAATAAGGTGGACGAATTAACTGCACAGGCAGCAATTAATGAAAATGATATCATAATTGACATCACGGAGACATGGCTCCAGGGTGATCTCAACATCCAGGGGTATTCAACATTCAGGAAGGATAGACAGAAAGGAAAAGGAGGCGGGGTGGCGTTGCTGGTTAAAGAGGAAATTAATGCAATAGTAAGGAAGGACATTAGCTTGGATGATGTGGAATCAGTATGGGTCGAGCTGCGGAATACCAAAGGGCAGAAAACGCTAGTGGGAGTTGTGTACAGACCACCAAACAGTACTAGAGAGGTTGGGGACAGCATCAAACAAGAAATTAGGGATGCGTGCAATAAAGGTACAGCAGTTATCATGGGCGACTTTAATCTACATATTGATTGGGCTAACCAAACTGGTAGCAATACGGTGGAGGAGGATTTCCTGGAGTGTATTCGGGATGGTTTTTTGGACCAGTATGTCGAGGAACCAACGAGAGATGTTGGCCATCCTAGACTGGGTGATGTGTAATGAGAAAGGACTAATTAGCAATCTTGTTGTGCGAGGCCCCTTGGGGAAGAGTGACCGTAATATGGTAGAATTCTTTGTTAAGATGGAGAGTGACACAGTTAATTCAGAAACTTGGGTCCTGAACTTAAGGAAAGGTAACTTCGATGGTATGAGACGTGAATTGGCTAGAATAGACTGGCAAATGATACTTAAAGGGTTGATGATGGATAGGCAATGGCAAACATTTAAAGATCACATGGATGAACTTCAACAATTGTACATCCCTGTCTGGAGTAAAAATAAAACGGGGAAGGTGGCTCAACCGTGGCTAACAAGGGAAATTAAGGATAGTGTTAAATCTAATGAAGAGGCATATAAATTGGCCAGAAAAAGCAGCAAACCTGAGGACTGGGAGAAATTTAGAATTCAGCAGAGGATAAAGGGTTTAATTAGGAGGGGGAAAATAGAGTATGAGAGGAAGCTTGCAGGAAACAAAAAAAACTGACTGCAAAAGCTTCTATAGATATGTGAAGAGAAAAAGATTAGTGAAGACAAACGTAGGTCCGTAGTCAGATTCAGGTGAATTTATAATGGGGAACAAAGAAATGGCAGACCAATTGAACAAATACTTCGGTTCTGTCTTCATGAAGGAAGACACAAATAACCTTGCGGAAGTACTAGGGGACCGAGGGTCGAGTGAGAAGGAGAAACTGAAGGATATCCTTATTAGGCGGGAAATTGTGTTTGGGAAATTGATGGGATTGAAGGCCGATAAATCCCCGGGGCCTGATAGTCTGTATCCCGAAGTACTTAAGGAAGTGGCCCTAAAAATAGTGGATGCATTGGTGATCATTTTCCAGCAGACTATGGACTGGAGGGTAGCTAATGTAACACCACTTTTTAAAAAAAGGAGGGAAGAGAGAAAACAGCTAATTATAGACCGGTTAGCCTGACATCATTAGTGGGGAAAATGTTGGAATCAATTATTAAAGATGAAATAACAGCACATTTGGAAAGCAGTGACAAGATCGGCACAAGTCAGCATGGATTTATGAAAGGGAAATCATGCTTGACAAATCTTCTGGAATTTTTTGAGGATGTAACTAGTAGAGTGGACAAGGAGAACCGGTGGATGTGGTGTATTTGGACTTTCAAAAGGCTTTTGACAAGATTCCACACAAGAGGTTGGTGTGCAAAATTAAAGCACATGGTATTGGGGATAATGTACTGACGTGGATAGAGAATTGGTTGGCAGATAGGAAGCAGAGAGTCGGGATAAATGGGTCCTTTTCAGAATGGCAGGCAGTGACTAGTGGGGTGCCGCAGGGCTCAGTGCTGGGACCCCAACTATTTACAATATACATTAATGATTTGGATGAAAGAATTGAATGTAATATCTCCCAAGTTTGCAGGTGACACTAAACTGGGTGGCGGTGTGAGCTGTGAGGAGGACGCTAAGAGGCTGCAGAGTGACTTGGACAGGTTAGGTGAGTGGGCAAATGCATGGCAGATGCAGTATAATGTGGATAAATGTGAGGTTATCCACGTTGGGGGCAAAAACACGAAGGCACAATACTATCTGAATGGCGGCAGATTAGGAAAAGGGGAGGTGCAATGAGACCTAGGTGTCATGGTACATCAGTCATTGAAAGTTGGCATGCAGGTACAGCAGGCAGTGAAGGCAGCAAACGGTATGTTGGCCTTCATAGCGAGAGGATTTGAGTATAGGAGCAGTTGTACAGGGCCTTGGTGAGGCCTCACCTGGAATATTGTGTTCAATTTTGTCTCCTAATCTGAGGAAGGACATTCTTGCTATTGAGGGAGTGCAGCGAAGGTTCACCAGACTGATTCCCAGGATGGCAGGACTGACATATGAGGAGAGACTGGATCGACTGGGCCTTTATTCACTGGAGTTTGAAGGATGAGAGGGGATCTCATGGAAACATATAAAATTCTGACGGGATTGGACAGATTAGATGCAGGAAGAATGTTCCCGATGTTGGGGAAGTCCAGAACCAGGGGACACAGTCCAAGGATAAGGGGTAAGCCATTTAGGACTGAGATGAGGAGAAACTTCTTCACTCAGAGTTGTTAACCTGTGGAATTCTCTACCGCAGAGAGTTGTTGATGCCAGTTCATATTTAAGAGGGAGTTAGATATGGCCTTTATGGCTAAAGGGATCAAGGGGTATGGAGAGAAAGTAGGAAAGAGGTATTGAGGTTGTATGATCAGCCATGATCATATTGAATGGTGGTGCAGGCTCGAAGGGCCGAATGGCCTACTCCTGCACCTATTTTCTATGTTTCTATGTTTATAGCACTGCTTATAACAGAGAAACAGTGCATGTACTGTTGATGTGTAACGCTGCTCTAGCAAGTGGAAGCGAATTGCGAACACACACTATAATGGAAAAGCTTGTATTAGAGTAGAGGAGCTGGGGTTGTTCGCCTTAGAGCAGATTTAATAGAGGTGTTCAAAATCATGAGGGGGTCTAGACAGAGGAGATAGAGAGAAACTGTTCCTATTGGCAAAAGGGTCAAGAACCAGAGGATATAGATTTAAGGTGATTGGCAAAAGCAGCAAAGGCGACATGAGGAAAATCTTAACACAGCGAGTGGTTAGTACCTGGAGTGCACCTCCGCCTGAGAGAGTAGTGCAGGCCGATTCAATTGTGGCTTTCAAAGGGGAATTGGATAAGTACCTGAAGGAAATAAAAAATTGCAGGGCTACGGGGAAAGGGTAGTGGAGTGGGACTAGCTGAAGTGCTCTTGCAGGGAGCCAGTGTGGGCTCAACGGACGGAATGACCTCCTTCTGTGCTGTAACCATTCTATGGTTCCAAGGCTACTGAATTAACATAGCACAGAAGTAACCAGGGAGTTAAAAAAATATATATCAGATTAAGATTAAGATATAGAGGTAATCAATTAACTCCCTCTTTTTCCACACTGCAGAACATCAGTGATGGTTCAGGTGTTGAGCAGGTTTATAGGGCTCAATTTTCCCCAAAGCTGTTTTTTTGGGCGTTCTTGAAGAGTTACACCCAGTTTTTTGGGGGCCAACTACGCCCCCAAAACAATCATCCCCGTTTGAATTGTTGATTTTGGCGCCGCCTAGCTTGTCCTTTAGCTTTGGGGGTGGAGCCTAAGATCTGCGCAAAAAGATCGGGTTGCCAGGGTAACGAGGGACACACTGCGGGCTGAGGCTGGACAGTTAAACATACAACACATTCTGGCCAGCTCACAGCAACCTGCACAAGCCCCTTGCACGTTGCAGCAGCTTACCAGCCTGAAACTATTCAAGTGTTTATGCCAAAGTCTATCCTCCCCCACCCCCCGCGCCACTCCTAACCCTGGCTGAAAGGCTTCCTGCCCCTGCCAGTGCCAGTTGTCGCTCCTAACCCTGGCCGAAAGGCCTCCCTATTCCCAGGTGCCACTCCTAACTCTGGCTGAAAGGCTTCCTGCCCCTGCCAGTGCCGGTTGTCACTCCTAACCCTGGCTGAAAGGCCTACCTACCCACCCCCCCCCCCCCCCTCCTCTCTCTTTTTCTGCTGCCGGAACTGCATCTGTTGCACTGATTCTCTTACCTGCCCCAATTTTGTTAACTGCCCAGAAGGTTTTTTCCCCAGAGTGATCACACACGTCAGCCTAAGAAAAATTGGAGTAAATCGGAGCTGGCCAAACTTGCTTAAATGGCCAGAATTGGAGAGAGTGGCAGGTTACGCCCCCAATGAGGTAAAAAAAAGCGTAGCCTAAAAAAATCCGATCCAAGCGCAGAAACTCTGGGGAAACTTGGAGATTTTAATTTACTCCAAAAAAAAAAGCGGCGCAGATAATTGGGGAAAATTGAGCCCAAAGTGCTTGTAGTGTCCATTGCCGATTATTTAACAGAACTTATTAGCCAGCATGTATAACATTCTTCTTTATTCCAAGAGCTTTCACTGAACCACATGTCTCTCGTGAGACACCTGTTTAAAGGCTTCAGATAGTCAAGAAACTCAAATAACCAACCACATTATCATTGTCCAACAATTCGATTATATCCTCAAAGAATGCTAACAAATTCATTCGGATTTGAGTTGGACCAGCTGTCACAGCTCTGTATTGCACCCTCTCTGATGGCATGCACTTAAATTGCTTCCCTTTTAAAATCAACCTTCAGTGTTTTTCCTATTTAGAAATTTCAAGCAAACAGGCCTGTATTTTCCCCTCGAAGTATGAACATTAAGTTACATTCCATTCCTCTGAAAATAGCCCCATTGTCAACGAGCTGTGAAAAGTTCCACTTCAACCCCGGTTTCAATAGAGATTCTTGCATACATTCCAATCCACCTGTTCCTGATGACTCATAAATATGCAAGTGACATTCTCCTTCCTGTTGCTGTGGAGCCCACTCTCCCATTCGCATCCACATCAAGGTCGCACTTTACGAAGCAGAAGGACTTCTATATGCAAATTGTTTGCAGAGGTCTAAACTATTGAAAAGATGTGGCTTTGACTTGGCAGTAACCTGACTGTTCAAGCCAGTCAAAGGGGCTCATTTACAGGCCGAGGATGTCTTCACAACACAAATAGTAACATGGGCAGCATTGACGCGTCTACACTTGCAGGAGATTAGCAACTCAGCAAGTGGTGCTACTGCAATGTGACTGTTCTACGGAAGATCACAGGCAATGTTGCAATAGCAAAACACAGACATTTATTTTTGTTTTTCGGTTGCGGAGTTATAATCAATGCACTGTGTGTTACTGAAGAAATCTGGAAGTATTTATATTATTTCAGTGAAGTGATAAGGCAGCAAATATACATCCAGCTCCATTTGATAGTTGCTCCAATCACCTGTTTGGTTAAAAGTAAGCAGCACAGAGGACCTCAAACAGGGTAGTTCGAGGGGACACATCTTCATAGACATAAAAACATGACAAGCATTTTCATAGGTCAGGTGGAAGCCTCCTGCTGTTTGCATAAGTGCACTTCAGACTGTCATATATCATCATCATCATCATCATAGGCAGTCCCTCGGAATCGAGGAGGACTTGCTTCCACTCCCAAAGTGAGTTCTTTGATGGCTGAACAGTCCGATACGAGAGCCACAGACCCTGTTACAGGTGGGACAGACATTCGTCGAGGGAAGGGGTGGGTGGGGCTGGTTTGCCGCGTGCTCCTTCCGCTGTCTGCGCTTGACCTCTTCACGCTCTTTGCGTTGAGACTCAAAGAGCTCAACGCCCTCCCGGATGCACTTTCTCCAACTCGGGCGGTCTTCGGCCAGGGTCTCCCAGGTGTCAGTAGTGATGTCGCACTTTACCAGGGAGGCTTTGAGGGTGTCCTTGTAACGTTTCCGCTGCCCACCTTTGGCTCATTTACCATGAAGGAGCTCCGCATAAAGCATTTGCTTAGGGAGTCTCGTATCTGGCATGCGAACTAAGTGGCCTGCCCAACTGTCAGATAACCATGGAGTCCACCTGCACCTCATCGTTCTCCCTCGAAGCCTGTGCCTCTTTCTATCCTGGCCTGACCCCAGTTTCTAGGCAACATCTCGCCTC
The DNA here is from genome assembly GCF_044704955.1 of Pristiophorus japonicus. NCBI lineage: Eukaryota > Metazoa > Chordata > Chondrichthyes > Pristiophoridae > Pristiophorus > Pristiophorus japonicus. The sequence goes on from NC_091979.1 coordinate 307,381,786, forward strand.
TTCCCAACCCATCGGTCGTTTGATCGGTCTTTCTCTGCCGTCTTTCTTTTGCCATTGCCACATCTCCTTCAACGTTTCACTGCTGACTGCCTCCCGAGACGAAGGTTCAATCCTCGGGGCCGTGTTACACAGCCACCGTACCAGACATCAAGCCACACGTCCCTTCTCCCTTCTCCCCGACTAATTCTGGCCGAGAACAAAAAGTAAAATTCAAAAGGTGACTCAAAATAGATCGTAGAAACGTACAACACAGAAGGAGGCTATTCAGTCTGTCGTGCCGATTCTGGCTCTTTGAAAGAGCAGCCATGCTTAGTCCCACATCCCTGCTTTTTGTCTGTAACCCTGCAAGTTCCTCAAGTACCTGCCCAATTCCCTTTGAAAATGATGAAATCAGTTTCCAGCACTTTTTCCGTTAGAGTGTTCGAGATCTCATCGCCCCGTAGATCATTTGCCAATGACTCTGAATCTATAACCTCGCCCACTCGCCAATAGTTTTTCTCTATCTACTCTACTTTATGCTAAAACTAAAGCAAATGACCAAGACTGGCAGTCACTCTATGGTTCATTGGGTAGGAATTCTACACTTAAATTTAGGTCTCACAAACATTCTTATTTTATAAATTAGACAGTGCAATATTCACATAACTAAACTATATATAGTGTGTGGTAACAATAACTTTCAATTATACAGCATCTTAATGTAGAAAAATGTCTTGTGGTACTTAGAAACATAGAAAATAGGTGCGGGAGTAGGCCATTCGGCCCTTCGAGCCTGTACCGCCATTCAATAAGATCATGGCTGATCATTCACCTCAGTACCCCATTCCTGCTTTCTCTCCATACCCCTTGATCCCCTTGGCTGTAAGGGCCATATCTAACTCCCTTTTGAATATATCTAACGAACTGGCATCAACAACTCTCTGCGGTAGGGAATTCCACAGGTTCACAATTCTGAGTGAAGTAGTTTCTCCTCATCTCGGTCCTAAATGGCTTACCCCTTATCCTTAGACTGCGACCCCTGGTTCTGGACTTCCCCAACATCGGGAACATTCTTCCTGCATCTAACCTGTCCCGTCCTGTCAGAATTTTATATGTTTCTATGAGATCCCCTCTCATTCTTCTAAACTACAAGCTCAGTTAATCCAGTCTCTCCTCATATGTCAGTCCTGCCATCCCGGGAATCAGTCTGGTGAACCTTCGCTGTACTCCCTCAATAGCAAGAATGTCCTTCCTCAGATTAGGAGATCAAAACTGAACACAATATTCTAGGTGTGGCCTCACCAAGGCTCTGTACAACTGAAGTACAGGGGCATAAGGAAAAGAAAATGAAGGAGCTATTAGGAGGGCTGACCAAAGGCTTATTCAAAGAGATGGATTTTAAGGAAGTGAGGAAAGAGGAGAAGCGGAGGAGTTTAGGGAGGAAATTCCGTAGACATGGGGCCTGGACGGCTGCAGGCATGGACACCAGGCTGGAGCGAAGGGAGAGGCGAGATGCACAGGAAGCTAGAGTCAAAGGATTAGAAACATAGAAAACAGGTGCAGGAGCAGGCCATTCGGCCCTTCGAGCCTGCACCACCATTCAATGTGATGGCTGATCATTCAACCTCAGTACCCCACCCCTGCCTTCTCTCCATACCCCATAGTGTAATTTATTCCTTGCCTATACTTCATATAATCCAAATGTTGATTTTCTATTAGCTGGGTACTTGCATCATGGATTTTTTAATATAATAAAATCCATCAGTCAAAACAGATCCGAAACACGGCCCCGAGTGAGGAAAGTGGCCTTTTTTTTTTGTTCTTCCAATGTTTTTAATTGTTTTTTTTCCCCTCGACCCCAAGATCGCAATTGAAGAATAATGCAGAAATATTTACACAAATAAAAGCACTAGAATTTCTACCGAACCCAAACAGGCAAGGATGATAGTCAAACCACAGAATAAAAACAGCCTCCTTCAGAGAAAATGAGCAATGAAAGGCACAAACACTCTTGACCAATCGAAGTCACATACACTCATTATCATAGACGGTCCCTCGAACGAGGATGACTTGCTTCCACATGAGTTCACAGATGTTTCAATGAAGGACCCGATATTCCAGTCCTGAACTCCAGTTGAGGGGGGGTGGAAGATGCCTGTGCGTGGATTTTTTTTTTTAAAACATGTGGTGACCGTTGCACATCAGCCACCACACGAGCTTGACAGAGCTAGGCCTTGGTCCAGTGGCAAGGTTTAACCAGGACGACTGGAGACCTGCTCTGCTGCACGGACCTCGTGCGCACACATATCGCAGTGTGGGCTGGCCTGTGGGCCCTCGGCTCTTCTGGGCCCCGTACCTTCATTCGCCGCACCTCCGCCAAGATGTTCCAGGGCCCGGCACTCTAGCTCGATTTATAGCCCCGACCTGCGGTGGCGTTTGTTGTAAATGATGTATTAATTCTTTAAATGCTATCCATTGCTTATCTACCATCATACCTTTTAATGTAGTCACCTAATCCACCTTAGGCAACTTGTCCCTCATAACTATGTAGTCACATACACCACCGTGGTCTGGTACACCAACTGTTGATTTTGCACCCTGTACAATTCCATTAATTTTTACCACTTTCCAAACACATTAGAAAAAGGAAGGAATCTCGAAAATGTAATCAGCTGAACCTTCATCAATTCTCAAAGATATAAAAATCAATTGTTAGATATGGCCATCAATCTCACGTTACTGATTTGCTGAATCGTACCAGAAGCTTACAGTGCAGGATGAGGCCATTCGACCTACTTGGTCTGTGTTGGCTGTTTGCTGCAGAAATCCAAAACCAGTCTGACTGCCCTGTCCGCTCCCTATAGTCCGTTACCTTCCTCTGCTTCAAATATTGGTCAGCTCTTCCCTTAAAATATGCAATGGTCACAGCCCCCACCATTCCCTGTGGTGAAACATTTCACGCTCGAACAACCTGCGTAACTAAATGCTAAATATCTCCTGACCTCTCTCCTCATTCTGTTTGGGCGATATTAATTTGGTGACCCCCTTTTCACTGACTACCAAACCACAGGAAATTGTCTCTCCCTAGTCACTCGATCAAAACTCCTTGCAATAATTTGATTTAAAAACAAAACTATGAAATCTCCTCTTAGCCTTCTCTGCTCCAGTGGAAATGACAGTAACATTGAACATTTTCATCAAAATATAATTAGCACAGTTATTCTTTTAGAAGTCTAATATGCGTCATCTGTTGAAAGTCATTTGATCACTCAACAATGCTGCTTATACCACCACAACGCACTTCCTCAAAAATGCACCAAATGTCATGTTTCTGCAGGATCACATGTAATCATGACTCACACAAGTCAAGTCTCTCAAGAACACAATCATGGTTTTCCTTAGGACATCCCATACAAAGCATTGCGCCAATCCCAATACACACTAATTGTAGCTATTGCACCAATTCAGTGAGCATGCAAAAATTCAGAGCACGTGTTGGAAAGTGAAGACTCTTCCAATTACTTAACCATTCAAATAAAGGCTTTTACATTGATAATGGTAATGAAAGTTTAACTTACATTTGGTAAAACACCTTATGGATAAAACGATGAAAAGCAGCTTAGCCACAAACGCACCATATTCCTAATGCAAAAAATATAAAAAGCTGGGAACACAACAGGTCAGTCAGCATCCATGGAACGAACAGATGTGTCAACACCCTAGGCTCCTACCCTTCTTCAGTACAGGACGTGATCCTAAAGAGTCAACCATCTGTTCTTTCCACGGATGCAAACTGATCCTTCATGCGTTTCCAGCTTTTTGATTCAGGTTTGCAACAGTGACTACACTTCAAAAGTACTTCATTGGCTGTAAAAGTGCTTTGAGATGTCCGGTGCTCGTGAAAGGCGCTATATAAATGCAAGTCTTTCTTTCTTTGCAGCATTTGTAGTATTTTACTTTTATTTATAGCCCCGAGTATAGTCACAGAAATAAAGTTCCAATTGGAACTGGAACCCGAACTGTGAGATCTCAAATCAGAACCCAAACTGCTCAGTTTCGGTAGGTTTAAACCATAATTAGTTGCTGGGAGGTATCAGACGGCATGGGATCAGGACAGAATCTTACTTCTGCTCTCTATCCTTGCGAAAATACACAGATGCAGATCTATATACTAGTCTGGCAGACAGGTAACTCTGGCCCACACTATATGGCTGACTCATTAATACCCTCTGAAGTGGCTTAGCAAGCCAGTAAGTTGTAAAAAAAACAATCCTGCACAGCATCATCACTACATGAACTGTAGCGGTTCAAGATGTCAGCCCACTATTGCCTTCTCGGAACAACTAGGGCTGTGCAGTAGATGCGACCCTGCTCAGCATCACCCACATTTTGCGCAAGTTCACACAGCAACTTGTTGATGCACCTGTGTGACACTGGACAACACTTTGTGTGTTCATAACTTCCTCCTGTTCTGTTCTGCTCTCTGTGTTTCTGCTTTATTGTGTCCGAGATACTGTTTGGCTTTGTATCCCGAGCTACTTTGTATTGGATGATGATGATGCATTATTGGCAGTGCTGCCCTTCATGTGAGGCATTAAAATCAGGTGGATATAATAGATCTCACGGCACTTTTTCAAGGAACAGTTCTCCCAGTGTCTTGGCCAACATTCATCCTTCAACTAACACCACCAGAACAGATCAGCCAGTCATTTATCTCATTACTGCATGTGGGACCAGGTGGTGTGCAAATCTGCTGTTGCATTTGCCTCATCATAGGCAGTCCCTCGGGGATCAAGGAAGACTTGCTTCCACTCTTAGCATGAGTACTTAGGTGGCTGTACAGTCCAATACGAGAACCACAGTTTCTGTCACAGGTGGGACAGACAGTGGTTTAGGGGCAGGGAGCCTGGTTTGCTGTACACTCCTTCCGCTGTCTGCACTTGATTTCTGCATGCCCTTGGCCCCGATACTCGAGGAGCTCAGCTACAACTGGATGGAGTATTGTGTCTAATTCTGGACAACGCACTTTAGGAAGGATGTGAAGGCCTTGGAGAGGGTGCAGAAATGATTTACAAGAATAATTCCAGGGATGAGGGACTTCAGTTGCGTGGACTAGACTAGAGACTGGGGTTGTTTTCTTTAGAGCAGAGAAGGTGTAGAGAAGATTTGATGGAGGTGTTCAAAATCATGAGGGGTCCAGACAGAATAGAGAGAGAGAGAAGCTGCTCCCATTGGCGGAAGAGTCGAGAACCAGAGGGCACAGATTGAAGGTGATTGGCCGAAGAACCAAAGGCGACATGAGTGGTGACCGGAGTTTACACAGCGAGTGGTTAGGATCTGGAATGCACTGCCTGACTCAATCGTGGCTTTCAAAAGGGAACTGGATAAGTACCTGAAGGACAAACATTTTCAGGGCTATGGGGAAAGGACAGGGGAGGGGGGGACTGGCTGAAGTGCTCTTGCAGAGAGCCGGCACAGGCTCAACAAGCCAAATGGCCTCCTTCTATGCTGTAACCATTCTGTGATTCTTTATCATGCTGATGGGAAGTCCCGTGAATAAAGCCCTAAGTTTCTCAATAAAGCACATGACAATGTTGCTAGTGAGAGCTCAAACACATAAAAGGACATGTATACAAGTATAGATCATTCTGTCGGCCAGGACAGGTGAGGGCCACCGGCCTGGAAGGGGGGTCAACCGGACCTCAGGGGAGGGAGACACCGACACGGTGGGGGGGGAAGAGAAAGGGATCAACGGGTATAGAGGGAAGGGTGAGGGGGTGGTGTTGGGAGAGAGAAATAAAAAGACTTGCATTTCTGTAGCGCCTTTCATGACTACCGGAAGTCCCAAAGCGCTTTACAGCCAATGAAGTACTTTTGGAATGTAGTCCCTGTTGTAATGTGGGAAACACGGCAGCCAATTTGCGCACAGCAAGCCCCCACAAACAGCAATATGATAATGACCAGATAATCTGTTTTTTTTAGTTATGTTGATTGAGGGATAAATATTGGTCGAGACACCAGGAATAGCTCCCCTGCTCTTCTTCAAAATAGTACCATGGGATCTTTTATATCCACCGGAGAGAGCAAACGGGTCCTCGGTTTAACGTCTCATCCGAAAGACGGCACCTTTGACAGTGCAGCACTCCCTCGCCAGTGGCAGGTCGGGGCCATAAAAGGAGCGACGAGCGTAGGCCCAGGAGCAGCGCGAGCTGGTGCAGGAGGGCGACGGCAGTGAAGAGTGACGTCATCAAGGTCCAGGTCGGTGATGGGAGCGTGGGCAGGTACAGCAGGAGCGGTGAGGTCGGGGCGAAGGAGTGGCGAGAGACTGTCGAGGGACGTGATCAGGGCCCAGAGGCAGCACGGGCCAGCCCACACTGCGATGTGTGCGCGCACTAGGTCTCCAGTCGTCTTGGTTAACTCTTGCCACTGGACAAAGACCGGGCTCTGTCAAAAGCCCGTGTGGTGGCTGGTGTGCAACGGTCACCACACATTAAAAAAATCCACGCACAGGCATCTTCCGCCCTGGAGGATGTAGTTCAGGATCTGAAATACAAGGTCCTTCATTGAAACACCTGTGAACTCATCCCTTTTTTGGCGTGGAAGTCATCCTCGTTTCGAGGGACTGCCTCAGTACTCTGCACAGGAGTGTCAGCCTAGATTTTTGTGCCCAAGTCTATGGAGTGGGACTTGAACGCACAACTTTCTGACTCAGACGAGTGTGCTGCCCACTGAGTCACAGCTGACACTGGAATGGAACGGGAGGGGGCGAGTTTGCCAGTGCTATCTTTTATGTTCACCTAAAATTATAGATGGGATAAAGGAAGCCCAGGATTTTCTACAAAGGATTTAACTATACACACACACAAGATTAAATTTAAAGCATATTGGGGAGAATCCCCTTATTCCAACAGCGAAAAATATTTGCAATAATCTGCAGGGTGGGAGTGTAGATACAGTCAAGGGACAAGAGGGATGGGCTGTGAGTGAACAGTTTATAGAATCACATTGCACAGGAGGCCATTCAGCCCATCAAACCTGTGCCGACTCTTTCGAAGAGCTATCCAATTAGCTGCACTCCCCTTTATTCAGTTATAGGATGTGGGCATTGCGGGCAAGGCCAGCGATTGCCCATCCCGATTGCCCTTGAGAAGGTGGTGGTGAGCCACCTTCTTGAACCGCTGCAGTCCTTGCGGTGAAGGTGCTCCCACAGTGCTGTTAGGGAGCAAGTTCCAGGATTTTGACCCAGCGACAATGAAGGAACGGCAATATATTTCCAGGTCAGGATAGTGTGTGACTTGGACGGGAACGTGGAGGTGGTGGTGTTCCCATGTACCTACTGTCCTTGTCCTTTCCGGTGGTAGAGGTCGCGGGTTTGGGAGGTGCTATCCGAAGAAGCCTCGGTGAGTTGCTGCAGTGCATCTTATAGATGGTACACACTGCAGCCACAGTGCACCAATGGTGGAGGGAGTGAATGTTTAAGGTGCTGCATGGGGTGCCAATCAAGCAGGTTGCTTTGTCCTGGATGGTGTCAAGCTTCTTGAGTGTTGTTGGAGCGACACTCATGCAGGCAAGTGGAGAGTATTCCATCACACTCCTGACTTGTGCCTTGCAGGTGGTGGGGAAGCTTTGGGGAGTCAGGAGGTGAGACACTCACTATAAAATACCCAGCCTCTGACCACAATTTAAGTTTTCAGTCAATGGTGAACCACAGGATGTTGATGGTGGGGGATTCGGTACTGATGAAGTTATTGGTGCGTAAGTCCTGCTTAATAACACTGCAATCGACACCTTCCATCACTGCTGATGATTGAAAGTAGACTGAAGGGTCAGTAATTGGCCGGATTGAATTTGTCCTGTATTTTGTCAACAGGACATACCCAGACAATTTTCCACATTGTCGGGTAGATGCAAGTGTTGTAGCTGTACTGGAACAGCTTGGCTATAGACGCGGCAAGTCTTCAACATGACAGCCAGGATGCTGTCAGGGCCCAGAGCCTTTGCTGTATCCAGTGCGCTCAGCCCTTTCTTGATGTCACGTGGAGTGAATCGAATTGGTTGAAGACTGACTTCTGTGTTGGTGGGGACCTCAGGAGGAGGCCAAGATGGATCATCCACTCGGCACTTCTGGCTGAAGGCGGTTGCAAACACTTCAGCCTTGTCTTTTGCACTCACGTGCTGGGCTCTGCCATTATTGCGCATGGGGATGTTCATGGAGCCTCCTCCTCCCGTCTGTTTATTTGTCCACCACCATCCACGAATGATGTGATCCATTGATTGTGGGATCGCTGAGCTCTGCTATTAGCATGCTGCTTCTGCTGTTTAGCATGCATGGAGTCCTGTGTTGCAGCTTCCCCAGTTTGGCACCTCATTTTTTTTTAGGTATGCGGTGCATGCTCTTCTACACTCCTCATTGAACCAGGGTTGGTCCCCTGGCTTGATGGTAATGGTAGAGTGAAGGATATGCCGGGCCATGAGGTTACAGATTGTGGTGGTATACAATTCTGATGCGGCTGATGGCCCACAATGCCTCATGGATGCCCAGTTTTGAGCTGCTAGATCTGTTCTGAATCTATCCCATTTAGAACGGTGGTAGTGCCACACAACACGATGGAGGGTATCCTCAGTGTGAAGATGGGACTTTGTCTCCACAAGGACTGTGTGGTGATCAATGCTGTCATGGGCAGATGCATCTGCGGCAGGTAGATTGGTGAGGACGCGGTCAAGTAGGTTTTTCCCTCGTGTTGGTTCTCTCACCACCTGCCGCAGGCCCAGTCTGGCAGCTATCTCCTTCAGGACTCAGTCGTAGTGGTGCTACCGAGCCACTCTTGGTGATGGACATTGAAGCCCCCCCACCCATAGTACATTCTGTGCCCTTGCTACTCAGTGCTTCTTCCAAGTAGTGTTCAACATGTAGGAGTATTGATTCATCAGCTGAGGGAGGGCAGTATGTGGTAATCAGCTGAGGGAGGTTTCCTTGCCCATGCTTGACCTGAAGCCATGAGACATCATGGGGTCCGGAGTCAATGGTCCCAGGGCCACTCCCTCCCGACTGTATACCACTGATGAGCGTCTGGGACATTGGCTGAAAGGTATGATTTTGTGAATATGTCAGACTGTTGCTTGACTAGTCTGTGGGACAGCTGTCCCAATTTTGGCGTAAATCCCCAGATGATAATAAGGAGGACTTTGTAGGGTCGACTGGGCTGGGTGTGCCGTTGTCGTGTCTGTAGCCAGTGCCGAGGTCAAAGCCTGGTGGTCCATCCGATTTTATTCCTATTGTTTTTTTTGTAGCAGTTTGTTACAACTGTGTGGCTCGCTGGGCCATTTCAGAGGGCAGTTAAGAGTCACCCACATTGCTGTGGGTCTGGAGTCACATATAGGCCAGATTGGTTAAGGACAGAAGATATCCTTCCCTAAAGGACACAAGTGAACCAGATGGGTTTTTACAACAATACTGTCGTATCACCTTTACTGAGTCAAGCTTTGTAATTCTACATTTATTTAATTAACTGATTAAATAAACTGGGTATGGGGCCCAGAAGAGCCGAGGACACAGGGGCAGCACGGGCCAGCTCACACTGCGATATGTGTGCGTACTAGGTCCGTGCAGCAGAGCAGGTCTCCAGTCGTCCTGGTTAACCCTTGCCACTGGATAAAGGCCTAGCTGTCAAGCCCGTGTGGTGGCTGATGTGCAACAGTCACCACACGTTAAAAAAATTCCACGCACAGGCATCTTCCACCCTTCAACTGGAGTTCAGGACTGGAACATCGGGTCCATCTGTGAACCCATGTGGAAGCAAGTCATCCTCGTTCGAGGGACCAACCATGATGATGATGACGACGACGACGACAAGTTCGCTTTTTAAACTTAACTCAATTTTTCTTTCCCCCTTCCTTGAGGATGAGAATTTTCAAGCTGAGTTGTTGCTGGATCGGGAGCCACTCTAAGTCAGCAAGCAGAGGGATGATGGATGAATAGGCTTGGTGAGAATTATATCTGGGCAGCAGAATTTTGAATTAACTTAGTTTATGGAGGGTGGAAGATGGAAGGCCAGCCAGGAAAGCTTTGGAATATAGTCAAGTCGGGAGGTAACAAAAGGATTTAGGTGCTCATGAGCTGAGGCAGGGGTGGAGAAGGGCGATATTAGAAACATAGAAAATAGGTGCAGGAGTAGGCCATTCGGCCTTTCGAGCCTGCACCACCATTCAATATGATCATGGCTGATCATGCAACTTCAGTACCTCTTTCCTGCTTTCTCTCCATACCCCTTGATCCCTTTAGCTGTAAGGGCCACATCTAACTCCCTTTTGAATACATCTAACGAACTGGCCTCAACAACTTTCTGTGGTAGAGAATTCCACAGGTTCACCACTCTCTGGGTGAAGAAGTTTCTCCTCATCTCGGTCCTAAGTGGCTTACCCCTTATCCTTAGACTGTGACCCCTGGTTCTGGACTTCCCCAACATTGGGAACATTCTTCCTGCATCTAACCTGTCCAATCCGGTCAGAATTTTATATGTTTCTATGAGATCTCCTCTCATTCTTCTAAATTCCAGTGACTATAAGCCTAGTCGATCCAGTCTTTCTTCATATGTCAGGCCGGCCATCCCGGGAATCAGTCTGGTGAACCTTCGCTGCACTCCCTCAATAGCAAGAATGTCCTTCCTCAGATTAGGAGACCAAAACTGCACACAATATTCAAGATGCGGTCTCACCAAGGCCCTGTACAACTGCAGTAAGACCTCCCTGCTCCGATACTCAAATCTCCGCGCTATGAAGGCCAACATGCCATTTTCTTTCGTTACTGCCTGCTGTACCCTGCATGCCTACCTTCAATGACTGATGTACCATGACACCGGGTCTCGTTGCACCTCCCCTTTTACTAATCTGTCACCATTCAAATAATCTGCCTTCCTGTTTTTGCCACCAAAGTGGCTAACCTCACATTTATCTACATTATACTGCATCTGCCATGCATTTTGCCCACTCACCTAACCTGTCCAAGTCACCCTGCAGCCTCTGAGCATCCTCCTCACAGCTCACACTGCCACCCAGCTTAGTGTCATCTGCAAACTTGGAGATATTACATTCAATTCCTTCGTGTAAATCATTAAAGTATATTGTAAATAGCTGGGGTCCCAGCACTGAACCCTGCGGCACCCCACTAGTCACTGCCTGCCATTCTGAAAAGGACCCGTTTATTCTCACTCTTTGCTTCCTGTCTGCCAACCAGTTCTCTATCCATGTCAATACATTACCCCCAATACCATGTGCCTTAATTTTGCACACTAATCTCGTGTGTGGGACCTTGTCAAAAGCCTTTTGAAAGTCCAAATACACCACATTCACTGGTTCTCCCTTATCCATTCTACTAGTTACATCCGCAAAAAACTCTAGAAGATTTGTCAAGCATGATTTCTCCTTCATAAATCCTTGCTGACTTGGACCGATTACGGAGTGGGAGTAGGCGGGCTTTGTGATGGAGCAGATATGAGGTTGATAGCTCAGCTCGGGATCAAATAAGACGTCAAGGTTACAGTCTGGTTCAGCCTGAAACGGTGGCCAGGGAGGGTGGGGGGAGGAATTGGTGGCTAGGGAACAGAGTTTGTGACTGGGGCCAAAGACAATGGTCTTCCCAATGTCAAATCTATGATCGTGGCAACCTCTGGCAACGATAGCAATAATGGCTTTTCCTGCCCTTCAGCTTGTCCTGGGCCTTCTGGCCTCCACTGCACCAGAAAACACAAACATGTAAACTTCACAATTATTCACCAGTGGAGCACAAAGCAATATACTTAGCAAACTCTCAAAAATCTCACCAAATGTCTTTAACCCATCGAGATTACAAATTCAGCGTCAGCCATCTTAAATTCTGTGAATTCTTGTAATTTTAATCTTCAATGGATTTGGGCAGACTGGTAAAGAAAGGATTAGGGATGAACAGACGAATGGCGGAGTAGACTCGAGGGGCCAAATGGCCTACTCCTGCTCCTATTTCTTATGATACAATGTATTAACAAGTTTGTTAAACCACAACTTTTCAAGTAATGAAATGGTACTTTTTGCTGAAAATGTATACTTGGGTTCAGATTAACATGTGCTAGACAGAAACAATTCAAACCAAATGAAAATGAATAGTAATCTAATAAATATCAAGTGGAGTTAAAAACATTGTATAAGTCGGAGGTAATGCTCCCCCAAAGACATGAGTATTTCCAAGCAACGACTTTGGAACAGAATTCCTTCTTTCTACAGTTACTGCCTGTCCGTCCTTAGTGGAGGAAGTGCATCCAGGAGGACAATGGGCTCCGTGTCTCGTCACCGAGAGCATGCAGAAATCAAGCGCAGACAGCGGAAGGAGCGTGCGGCAAACCAGACTCCCCGCCCACCCTTCCCTTCAACCACTGTCTGTCCCACCTATAACAGAGACTGTGGTTCTCGTATTGGACTGTACAGCCACCTAAGGACTCATGCTAAGAGTGGAAGCAAGTCTTCCTCGATTCCGAGGGACTGCCTATGATGACGCTCCAGGATACAAAACTGACCAACTCAACGGTGCTGTTTCAAAGGTCATGTGTGATGGTAGTGCAGTGGTAAGCATGGTTGCCTTCCAAGCTGTTGACCTGGGTTCGATTCCCAGCCATCGCATCTCTTACTTTCTACTGGAGGATGAAATGATCCTCTGATGACTCTGGTTGTAAGCAGTTCTTACAGTAGCATCTTGCGGCTTTGTGTCAGATGTGTTGGTGTAGTGGGAGTGTTACCAGAGGTGTGATCAACCCGGATTAGTTCCCAGCTTGGGCTCTTGTTGAGCTGAATTTTTTACCAAAATAGTTGTAATGAAAGGAAAACAAATAGATAACAACTGGCACCACTAGCACAATAAAACATCGCAAAATACTTCACAACAACGAACACCAAGCAGTCGTGACAGAAGGATTACGGACGGTAACTAAAAGCTCGAAATCCAGAGGTAGCTGTTGAGGCAAGGAGAGAGATAGCAAGCCAAGAGAGGCTGAGGCAAACTGTCACAAATTATGGGGAGTAAACAACGAGAGGCTCTGCAGCTGAGGGTGGAATCGAGTGAGGAGTTACAACGGAGACCAGAATCAGAAGAGTACAGGTAGGAAGGGGAGAGGCCACGGAGGAAAATATGAATGGAGAATGATTTTGAAATTGATACAGAATAGGATGGGGGACCAAATTCAGGCTAGTGAGCACTGCACTACTAGAGGAAGGGGAATTAGAGGCTCCAGAACTGAGGAAGGGGAATTAGAGGCTCCAGAACTGAGGAAGGGGAATTAGAGGCTCCAGAACTGAGGAAGGGGATTCAGAGGCTCCAGAACTGAGGAAGGGGATTCAGAGGCTCCAGAACTGAGGAAGGGGAATTAGAGGCTCCAGAACTGAGGAAGGGGAATTAGAGGCTCCAGAACGGAGGAAGGGGAATTAGAGGCTCCAGAACGGAGGAAGGGGAATTAGAGGCTCCAGAACGGAGGAAGGGGAATTAGAGGCTCCAGAACTGAGGAAGGGGATTCAGAGGCTCCAGTACTGAGGAAGGGGATTCAGAGGCTCCAGTACTGAGGAAGGGGAATTAGAGGCTCCAGAACTGAGGAAGGGGATTCAGAGGCTCCAGTACTGAGGAAGGGGATTCAGAGGCTCCAATACTGAGGAAGGGGAATTAGAGGCTCCAGAACTGAGGAAGGGGATTCAGAGGCTCCAGTACTGAGGAAGGGGATTCAGAGGCTCCGGTACTGAGGAAGGGGATTCAGAGGCTCCAGTATTGAGGAAGGGGAAACAGAGCTTAATTGTAGGAGATGATGGAAATAAGGAATTTGTGAAAAATGGAACGTAGAATTTGTCCAGCAAGCGTCATATTGGAGTGATCGTGTCTACAGAAGACATAGGTCAACAATGTACAATGCTGCACTCAAGTGACTCGTGCTTTCTGTACGTGAAGCGCTGGGGACAGTTAAGATTTGATAAGGTGCTACAAAAATGTAAGTTCTTTTTCCCCTCTCGGAAACATCTCAAACAAAGTGCTCCTCATGCATTGAATTACTTTCAGTGCAGGTAAATGTGGCTGCCATTTTGCGTCCAGAAAGATCCCAGAATAAATGAACAGGTTTATGATTTTGGACTTTAACCTCAGACATTTTCGTGCTAATTGTCCAAAACTACTCACCATGGGCTCAATTTTGGCCAGGAGTTGCTCAGTTTTTTTTTGGAGTAACTTGGTTTTTCTGGTGTAATTTAAAATTCCCCATTTTCCCCAATCAATTTGCACCAGCGTAACTGAGTTAGTTACGATTCTTTTAGGTTAGTTTTTTTTCTCAAAAGGGGGCGTTACCACCTACGCCAGTTCTGCCCATTTAAGCAACTTTGGCCATCGAATAGCTACTCCATTTCTATTTAGGCCAGCCCATGTGGCCACTTCAGAAAATCTTTGCGGTGAGTTAAAGAAATTGGCGCGGGTAGGTACATCGGAGGCCATTTGGCCTGGGATAGGGGCGGGAAGGGAAGCGGAGAGGACCTGCACCTAAAACACCAATCCTTACCATCCACCGAACCTTGCAAACAAAAAGTTCTAAGAATTCAATAAGAAATAAAAAATTGAAGTAAGTCCTACCTTCATCTTCAAACTCGACCTGGGAAGACAGTGGGCCGGCCGATCTGGGAGGCTACTCGGCCAGGGCTAGGGATGGGCAGGGCAACTGATAGAAATCACCGGCAGGCAGGAGCAGTTGTCCTGCCCGTCCCTAGCCCAACAAAGGAGACAGAATAAATGCAGAGAACTTTACCCACAGGAGCCCAGCAACACAGGGAGGAAGAACATCGCCACGCTCTGAAAGTGAGAGACCTATTGTTGTTGCAGACTTGCAGCGCTACTGCTCATGCACAGACACCACTAGCGGACTGCACTGCGCATGTGTAGATGTCCCGGCAGATTTTCCAGCACAGAATGGTGGCTCCACCCCCGACTCGACTGGCCACGCTGCGCGACTCAGTAAAGAGGCCGGACAGCGGCCAAAGTGGCAACAACATTTTTCGCCGCACCTCAGAACGCAGATAAGCGGTGCAACTCCGGTAAGTGCATCGAAAAAGGGGCTCGGCCAAAATTGAGGCCCATGAGTGGGCCCTCACTCCCAACCATCAAGAGTGCATCTTCACCCTCCTAATATCAAGATAATGGCAGCAATCCCAGGGGTTGAACAAAAACCCTCGACACTCAGCTTACTTGCCCCCTTGACTTTGGAAAGTGGTTGAATAAACACCATCAGACCACGGGCCTAGTCCATAACACACCAACAGATTGATCAACAGTAAACAGGTAAACAGCAGAAAAGACAAGGCTGCACAATGACAATAAAATATAGATCTTTACTACTACTCCTTGGATTACAGAAAACAATTCCTGCTTCTTGAGCTAAAACTTAATAAAACTTCCGTCACTCTCTTTCTCTCTCTAAGAACGCATGAATTGGGATTAGTCTGCCGAAATATACTTTCTAACCCTTTGAAGTACATGAAGGAGATTAAAATCGTATCTTTCAAACTCAACAGAGCTGCCAAACATATACTTAAGCCAACCTATGAGAGGTTTGTTTTTGAACTGAAAGGCCTGGTCCAATCCTGGGAACAAATTAACCCGTTTCACACACTTTGGGTGAACTGTGGTCTGTTCCCACATTGAAGATCAATGGTAGCGATAAACATTCCCACACCACGACCTTACTGAACTGTACCAATAGACACTCTGTCAATGTACAACAGCCAGACTGAGTCATTCTTTAATTGAACCTGGTTTTAACCTTGCAAAGACCACAAGGAAGAAAGGAGCCAATAGTTAAATGCATTAGACAAAAAGGGCAAGGTGGGGGGGGGGGGGGGGGGGGAAAAAGAGAGGGGGAATGAGGGTGCAAAAGAGGAAGCACATTAAGTATAGTGCTACACCTCCCCCAAATAACTACTTTCCCATAAAACTTAAATTCTCTCTTCAAGAGGTAAATACTCATCTTTACAGCTCAAAAGCAGCTCACGGTAGCCATCTTTCTGATACAAGATGTGCTTCAATGATGTTTCTCTGAAGTCTTTCTTGCTGACCTTTACTGAGGTGAATAGGCTCAGCACCATGCCAAATGCCAAAAAGCCAATGAAACATCAGAATGTGACTTTGAGGGGAGGGTGGCCCTTGGAGACAAAGTGCTTCGCAATGAAAATACTTCTCCTTGACAGACCCATCATTCCTTTAAATAACACTTGCCAACTATATTCCAAAACAGTGCCCTTCCTGAATGTCAGCTGTGGCTCAATGGGTAGCACACTCACTTCCGAGTCAGAAAGCTGCCACTCCAGTGCAGTGCTGAGGGAGTGCTGCACTGTCAGAGGTGCCGTTTTTCGGACGAGATGTTAAACCGAGCTCTCTCAGGTGGATGTAAAAGTTCCCATGGCATTATTTTGAAAACCAGGGGAATTATCGCTGGGGTCCTGGCCAATATTTATCCCTCAATCAACATAACAAAAACAGATTATCTGGTCATTATCACATTGCTGTTTGTGAGAGCTTGCTGTGTGCAAATTGGCTGCCGCGTTTCCCACATTACAACAGTGACTACACTCCAAAAGTACTTCATTGGCTGTAAATCGCTTTGACATGTCCGGTGGTTGTGAAAGGCACTATATAAATGCAAGTCTTTCTTTCTGCTCCAATCTCACCCTCACTGCCACCAAAACTTTCATCAGGCCTTCGCTATTTGGGACTGGAATTGTTGAATATGCTCCTCAGCAGCCAGCTGATCTCCACCTTGTCCATAACTCCACCGCCCGCATCCTATTCCAGACAAATTCCTGCTCACTTCATCGCACAGATCCTTGCCCATCTCCCTTGGGACCAACCATTCCCTCCCACTCTTACCGCCTCAGTCTCGAGTTCTGGGGAACATAAATCTTCGAAAAGCTGTCGGTCTGGTTCAAGTTACTGTTCTCGGAAGGAAGCGATGGAGCGGACACAGATGTGGCTGCAGAACTCGGCCAAGAAAACGTTTGTGAATCCGATTGTCAGCATTTTGAAGGGAGTTTTGCAGAAGGTATGCACTGTGTTGGAGGAGCCAGGATTTTTGGCCACGCATTCTTTATAGATAGCCTCCATTCATTAGGACAACATACAACAACAACTCTGCCAAGGGCCCTGGCAATTTAGCAAGCCCACTACACATACACCACCTATGTTTTCACTCACCAGGAGAACAGTTTTGAAAAGAAATGTGTTTATTTTGACTGTCATCACGGAGAATTTTCAATACCTGACAAAGTGCAAAGATGACAGGAGAAACAGAAAATTACTTCAGTTGGTGGGGCCATCTGACGTAGGCTAGGGATGAAGATGATCTTGTTATGTACTGGCCTTGCACAGAACAGAGAAGTGCCTGAGGGAGCAGGCTGGTGTCAGTGTGCTCTCTACAGATGAAGCATGGTAATACCACAAGCTTCTCATCGTTCCCTCCCTCAATCACAAAACCAGGCCTTGAGGAAGTTGCTGCTGCTCATCCGTCGTAAAAGAAAAATGTTACTTTACAAGTTGGATGAATCACCGTTCACAAAGAGCTCCATTAATCCCCAGCTTGTAACTGACCCAGCACTGATAATCTACACACCTAGTAGCAACAAATTTTGTAACCAATTAACAGCACAGTAATTAAGAGAGGAGAGAGAGAAAAAAAGTGTGTGAAACAGAGCAAGCCAGAAAAGTCACAGAGATAGAGGGATAAAGAGAGTGATAGAAAGAAGTAGATAGAGATGCAAAGATGTAGATGGATAAAGAGAGCGCGCGCAAAAGAGAGCGAGCGAGCGAGAGATGGATAACAATATCAAGATAAAGAGACATATATAGCGCCTTTCACGACCACCGAGTATCTCAAAGCGCCTTATAGCCAATGGAGTACTTTTGGAGTGTAGCCATTGTTGGAATATTGGAGTAAGAACATAGATGGAGAGATAGCAGTCAGGCAGACAAGAAAGATAAAATAGATGAGAAAGAAATATATTTAGCCTGTATCTCACCGTTACTCTGCCTGTAATTGGCAGAGTTATATATTCTTCGCTCTGCTACTGCAAGAAGCCATTTCTAAAGCACCCCCCCAACGCCCCCCTTGCCCGCCATTACTGGTCACATCAAGCGTTTGTTCCACCACAGGCATCATTATAGATTGCATACAAAATCAGGTCACTGTATATCTTTAAAAGTAGTAATGTTACAAAATGCTAGTAGAGGCCATGCAGTGCCGCAGACTGACAGAGCTTGGGTTACTCACTACCTGCTACAGGTGGCACTGAACTGACCCTGGAACAGGTGGCTCTCTACTCAAGGGTGCATACAAGGTAAGATTTTACATCTGAAAGACAACAGCCGAGAAGGCAGGGGCAAAAGCAAGTCACTAGAATCCTCCTCAACCATCTTCTCCCAGTGGCTGAGGAGTTCCTCCCGGAGTCACGGTGTGGATATCGTCCACTACGGATTACAACAGACATGATTTTTACAGCGCGACAGCTGTAAGAAAAATGCAGGGAACAGCACAAACCCTTGTACAGGGCCTTCTTTGACCTCACAAAGGCCTTTGACATGGCCAACCGCGAGGGTCTATGGAACGTCCTCCTCCGTTTCGGCTGCCCCCATAAGTTCGTCGCCATCCTCTGCCTGCTCCACGACGACATGCAGGCCGTGATCGTTACCAACGGATCCATCACAGACCCAATCCACGTCCGGACCGGGCTCAAACAGGGCTGCGTCATCGCCCCAACCCTCTTCTCAATCTTCCCCGCTGCCGTGCTCCACCTCACATTCAACAAGATCCCCGCTGGAGTGGAACTAAACTACAGAAACAGTGGGAAGCTGTTTAAACTTCGCTGCCTCCAGGCCAGGTCCAAGACCACCCCAACCTCTGTCGTCGAGCTACAATATGCAGACGACGCCTGCGTCTGCGCACAAAGAGGCTGAACTCCAAATCAGTCAACATATTCACTGAGGCGTACGAAAGCATGGGCCTTACACTAAACATCCGTAAGACAAAGGTCCTCCACCAACCTGTCCTCGCCGCACAGCACTGCCCCCCCGTCATCAAGATCCACGACACAGTCCTGGACAACGTGGACCATTTCCCATACCTCAGGAGCTTCTTATCAACAAGGGCAGACGTTGACAACAAGATTCAACACCACCTCTGGTGCAGCCTTCAGCCGCCTGAGGAAAAGTGTGTTTGAAGACCAGGCCCTCAAATCTGCCACCAAGCGCATGGTCTACAGGGCTGTAGTAATACCCGCCCTCCTGT
This sequence comes from Pristiophorus japonicus, assembly GCF_044704955.1. Lineage (NCBI taxonomy): Eukaryota > Metazoa > Chordata > Chondrichthyes > Pristiophoridae > Pristiophorus > Pristiophorus japonicus. The sequence goes on from NC_091979.1 coordinate 307,401,087, forward strand.
ATGACTCAGAGACATGGATCGTGTACAGTAGACACCTCAAGTCGCTGGAGAAATACCACCAACGATGCCTCCGCAAGATCCTGCAAATCCCCTGGGAGGACAAACGCACCAACATTGGCGTCCTCGGCCAGGCCAACAACCCCAGCATTGAAGCACTGATCATTAGATCAGCTCCGCTGGGCACGCCACATTGTTTGCATGTCTGACACGAGACTCCCAAAGCAAGCGCTCTACTCGTAATTCCTTCACGGCAAACAAGCCAAAGGTGGGCAGAGGAAACGTTTCAAGGACACCCTCAAAGCTTCCCTGATAAAGTGCAACATCCCCACCGACACCTGGGAGCCCCTGGCCAAACATAAGAACATAAGAATTAGGAACAGGAGTAGGCCATCGAGCCCCTCGAGCCTGCTCCGCCATTCAATAAGATCATGGCTGATCTGGCCGTGGACTCAGCTCCACTTACCCGCCCGCTCCCCATAACCCTTAATTACCTTATTGGTTAAAAATCTATCTATCTGTGACTTGAATACATTCAATGAGCTAGCCTCAACTGCTTCCTTGGACAGAGAATTCCACAGATTCACAACCCTCTGGGAGAAGAAATTCCTTCTCAACTCCGTTTTAAATTGGCTCCCCCGTATTTTGAGGCTGTGCCCCCTAGTTCTAGTCTCCCCGACCATTGGAAACAACCTCTCTGCCTCTATCTTGTCTATCCCTTTCATTATTTTAAATGTTTCTATAAGATCACCCCTCATCCTTCTGAACTCCAACGAGTAAAGACCCAGTCTACTCAATCTATCATCATAAGGTAACACCCTCATCTCCGGAATCAGCCTAGTGAATCGTCTCTGTACCCCCTCCAAAGCTAGTATATCCTTCCTCAAGTAAGGTGACCAAAACTGCACGCAGTACTCCAGGTGCGGCCTCACCAATACCCTATACAGTTGCAGAAGGACCTCCCTGCTTTTGTACTCCATCCCTCTCGCAATGAAGGCCAACATTCCATTCGCCTTCCTGATTACCTACTGCACCTACAAACTAACTTTTTGGGATTCATACACAAGGACCCCCAGGTCCCTCTGCACCTCAGCATGTTGTAATTTCTCCCCATTCAAATAATATTCCCTTTTACTGTTTCCCCCCCCCCCCCCCAAGGTGGATGACCTCACACTTACCGACATTGTATTCCATCTGCCAAACCTTAGCCCATTCGCTTAACCTATCTAAATCTCTTTGCAGCCTCTCTGTGTCCTCTACACAACTCGCTTTCTCACTAATCTTAGTGTCATCTGCAAATTTTGTTACACTACACTCTGTTCCCTCTTCCAGGTCATCTATGTATATTGTAAACAGTTGTGGTCCCAGCACCGATCCCTGTGGCACACCACTAACCACCGATTTCCAACCCGAAAAGGACCCATTTATCCCGACTCTCTGCTTTCTGTTCGCCAGCCAATTCTCTATCCATGCTAATACATTTCCTCTGACTCCGCGTACCTCTATCTTCTGCAGTAACCTTTTGTGTGGCACCTTATCGAATGCCTTTTGGAAATCTAAATACACCACATCCATCGGTACACCTTTATCCACCATGCTCGTTATATCCTCAAAGAATTCCAGTAAATTAGTTAAACATGATTTCCCCTTCATGAATCCATGCTGTGTCTGCTTGATTGCACTATTCCTATCTAGATGTCCCGCTATTTCTTCCTTAATGATAGTTTCAAGCATTTTCCCCACTACAGATGTTAAACTAACCGGCCTATAGTTACCTGCCTTTTGTCTGCCCCCTTTTTTAAACAAACAGAGTCGTTACATTAGCTGCTTTCCAATCCGCTGGTACCTCCCCAGAGTCCAGAGAATTTTGGTCGATTATAACGAATGCATCTGCTATAACTTCCGCCATCTCTTTTAATACCCTGGGATGCATTTCATCAGGACCAGGGGACTTGTCTACCTTGAGTCCCATTAGCCTGTCCAGCACTACCCCCCTAGTGATAGCGATTGTCTCAAGGTCCTCCCTTCCCACATTCCTGTGACCAGCAATTTTTGGCATGGTTTTTGTGTCTTCCACTGTGAAGATCGAAGCAAAATAACTGTTTAAAGTCTCAGCCATTTCCACATTTCCCATTAGTAAATCCCCCTTCTCATCTTCTAAGGGACCAACATTTACTTTAGTCACTCTAAAGACTGCCCTAAGTGGAAGAAGTGCATCCGGGAGGGCGCTGAGCACCTCGAGTCTCATCGCCGAGAGCATGCAGAAAACAAGCGCAGGCAGCGGAAAGAGCGTGCGGCAAACCTGTCCCACCCACCCTTTCCCTCAATGACTATCTGCCCCACCTGTGACAGGGACTGCGGTTCTCGTATTGGACTGTTCAGCCTACTAAGAACTCATTTTTAGAGTGGAAGCAAGTCTTCCTCGATTCAAGGAACTGCCGATGATGATGATGATGACTGAATTGACCCTGGCACAGATGGTTCTCTACTCAGGGGTGCATACAAGGGGAGATTTTACTTTTAAAAACAACAGCCGAGAAGGCTGGGGCGAAATCATTTTTATTTAAGAACAGGCACATTCTACTCCCTAACTTTTTAAACACACTGTGGTCAAAGGAGCTATTTAAACCACACTTTTATTTTAGTTTAAAAAAAAAAGAGACACTTATTGCGTTTTTCATCCTCGCATTAATAAGTTAAACCCGCAGATGTAATATCAAATATATTTGGTTCCAAATTAAGTAGTGAACGGAAATAGATTACAGAATACATTGAGGACAAAGTGTAGATATCATCAAGTAGATGGGTGGTATAGGTGCTCTACACAATTTTAATGTACTATCATTGGTCACAGTCCAGATAAATTCTCTGATCTTCACAACTGTTGAAAAAGAAATTCAAACTTCATTTTGCTGTTTGGAAGTTTTTAGAACAAAGCCACATTCCTCACCAACATACCCTAAAAGGTTTAGGTGAAAGAAGCGATTTCTGAATGCAATGCTATCGACATCATGTTCTCTCATGGTCTCTGGCGGTTTAATTGTTCCAGTCAGGAAGTCTTTGTAATAAAGGAGACACTTCTGGACAGGCTCTGTGACAATCTACATCCCTGCAGAGTGGATCCCAGCTGAGAAACAGCACTCCTTGAAGTGATTCTGCAGAACAGATTTGTCCAGCAGATCAATTTCTCTAAAGATTAAGTCCGCTGCTGTAATCTCACTGGCAAATGCTTTCTGGAATCCAATCCTTGTACAGCCAGCATTATTATATCACCTGGCTTTCCATTTTAGACACATCATCTGATAATGGTTAGAGCACAGACTAACAATGCAATGATCAAGGGAGGAATCCTCAGGCATTAATTATCAAAAGTATTTCCATGTATTAAACTTCAGTGTCGAGAAGTCCAGATCAATATTTTAAATGATTAATTAGCTGCAGCTTGTAGACAGGCTTTATAGCATGTGTGGTTTGCGCCATCAATCATTAACCTGCCCCCAGCAGAGAAAAACTGGAAGCAAATTCCAGACAATCATGTGTAGTGAATCACAATATTATTAATAACAAATTTTATTTGCATCCCTCTTTCCCTCCCCTCCCCCACCAAACTTCATATTAACCAAATTACCAGGTCAAATTTTAAACTCAGCCTTTCCACTCGGGTAAAGCAGGTTTACATTTCCCCAAGTCCCAATAGTTACTACAGGTATTTACGAGTGCTATCCATCAGTCCAGTCCAGGACTTATTGTACAAATTCTCATTGATTAGACTGCACCTGATGTAGTATTCACTGTCCCACCTCTGTACAAGACCAGTGCAGGACAGGACAGAGTTTGCAGGAGGCTAGAAGTATTTTAGTGTATATTCAACAGTAATCGTGTACTAACTCCAAATGGTGCTCCACTTTTATACATAGCTTCTCTTTCATTGGCAGTGATGAGCTCTCCACACACTTAGGCCGACTTATAACACAGGGACCTAAAGTAAGCCCAGGCTAGTTTAATTTGATTATAACAAAGATAGCTCCCCCCTCCCCCCCCATTTATATCAGTCGGAATAGGCAGTTCTGATTACTAGAATCACTGAGTATATATGGGGAATACCCTGAAAGACAAACTCCCTCGTCCCACAACACAATCAACGAACATCAGGTTCAGACGAGTAAATAGCAACATTTAGGGCAGATACCAGTAAATTCTTCTTCACACAAAAAGCGGAATGGACTCCTGGATAGAGCGGTGAAGGCAAATATCCTGCACCTTTTTTAAATAAACAACTGGATGCCACAATGGGAAAACTTCCAGATAGATAAACCAAGAGGGGCCAAATGGCCTTCTTCACCCGTAATTATCTTGTAGATGCATTTCTGTGATCAGTCAAGTAGCATCTACACTTCCAAGCAACAACAAAGGTCGATTGATACTGCCAGCATCGTTCCATTCATTGACCATTTACACAGTCCGGATGCCAGTGAAACCAGCATAGACCTCCTGACTCCACGGTGACAAAACCTCATTCCAAGATTAAATTCGAGCCCCATAGCCAGGACTTCCACAGCTGTATTTCACACCATTTTAAACTCAATGGGTGGGCCTCATGACATGCAACTTATAAGATGCCACTCGCAAACCAGTGCGCCAAAATCAAAACTGGCAACTTATTCTTTTATGAAGAAAGCTGTCACGGCAAACTAAATTTAATTTGCTCCTTAAATAACTCATTGGGTAAGCGAGTGAGTGGCTAAGCCAAACAGATCAAAATATCCCAGGATTGATCCCCGAGCTGCACTGAATGAGTTGGGAGAGATTACAATTTGCTTCAATACCCTGTATTAGGGAAGAGAAAACTAACCAGGGCTCCAGCAACTCCGATGGAACAGCACGCGTTTAGATACCAAGTGCAGATAAGAAAGCAATTAAAAAAGAAAATGTTTTGTTGGCCTTTATTACAAGAGGATTTGAGTATAAGAGTAAAGATGTCTTACTGCAATTATAAAGAGCCCTGGTGAGACCACACCTGGAGAATTATGAACAGTTTTGGACCCTTTACCCAAGGAAGGATATACTGGTCATTGAGGGAGTGGTTTTATGAAGAGGAAACCACGTTTGACAAATTTGCTGGAGTTCTTTGAAGATGTAACGAGCAGGGTGGATAGGGGGGAACTAGTGAATGTGGTGTATTTGGATTTCCAGAAAACATTCAATAAGTTACCACATAAAAGGTTACTACAAAGCTAAAAGTTTACGGGGTTGGGGTAATATATTAGCATGGATAGCGGACTGGCTAACTAACAGAAAACAGAGAGTCGGGATAAATGGGTTATTTTCCAATTGGCAAACACTAACTAGTGGGGCGCCACAGGGATCGGTGCTGGGTCCTCAACTATTTACAATCTATATTAATGACTTGGACTGAGTGTAATGTAGCCAAGTTTGCCGATGATACAAAGATGGGTGGGAAAGCAAATTGTGAGGTCACAAAAAATCTGCAAAGGGATATAGACAGGTTAAGTGAGTGGGCAAAAATTTGGCAGATGGAGTATAATGTGGAAAAATGTGAGGTTATCCACTTTGGCTCAAAAAATAGAAAAGCAAATTATAATTTAAATGGAGAAAAATTGCAAAGTGCTGCAGTACAGAGGGACCTGGAGGTCCTTGTGCATGAAATACAAAAAGTTAGTATGCAGGTACAGCAAGTAATCAGGAAGGCAAATGGAATGTTGGCCTTTATTGCAAGGGGGATAGAGTATAAAAGCAGAGAAGACCTCCTACAACTGTACAGGGTATTGGTGAGGCCAAACCTAGAGTACTGCATACAGTTTTGGTCTCTGTATTTAAGGAAGGATATACTTGCATTGGAGGCTGTTCAGAGAAAGTTCACTAGGTTGATTCCAGAAATGAGGGGGTTGACTTATGAAGATAGGTTGAGTAGATTAGCCTATATTCATTGGAGTTCAGAAGAATGAGATGATTTTATCGAAACATATAAGATAATGAGGCGGCTCAACAAGGTAGATGCAGAGAGGATATTTCCACTCACAGGGGAAACTAAACCGAGGGCACATAGGGCCCAAATTTCCCCAGGAGTTGCTCCGTTTTTTGTGGAGCAACTTGGTTTTTCTGGAGTATCTTAAAAATCCCCATTCTGCACATTCAATTTGCGCCAGTGTAAGTGAGTCAGTTAGGATTTTTTTTTGTTTTGTTTTTTTTCCCAAAAGGGGGCGTTACCAGCCACCTGGGCCTGTTTTGGCCATTTAAGCTAGTTTGGACAGCTAATAGTTGCTCCAAACTAACTTAGGTCAGCGTATGTGGCCACTTGTGGTCGCACAGAAAATTCTTGCTGAAAGTTAAGAAATCAGCGCAGGTAGCCAGAGATGGGGGTGGGGGGTGGGGGTTGGGGGGAGAAGTGAGACGACCTGGCAAAGCACTAAACACCTTCACAACAACATTAAAGAAGCATAAAAACCATCAATAAATAAAATAAATAAATAAATAAAAAATAAAACTTAAGTCACCAAGGGCTCAAGGCTGGACCAAATAACATACATTAGTTCACACAGATTGGCCATCCTATCAACATTAAATGGAAACTATCTTTTATAGTCTAAAATGCTCTGTCCATTTCAACATATTAACACCAAAATCTAGTTTAACGATGGATTGACCAGAGAGTTTCTCACTGAAATTAAGCAGCATCGATGCCAGCATGACTTTGGACTAGCTATGACCTCCATCTCTGGATAGCATATTAACATTTCAGATCACCACTAGCCTCGCTCTATGCTGCTAGATTATTGTTACAAAAATTCAGAATTTATTACAGAAATATGTTTAACTGCATCAGAACTGGATTTTTCTTTAAAGACAAAATGCTACCCCTCGTACCCGGCTACGAAAAAAAGTTCCGTGTACGCATGTCCCAACGGCTCGTGTATGCAACTGTGCACACTCTGCTAAGCGATTTACTATGGCTGCTGGTGCTTTTAAACAACAGGATTCCATGAACTCTGTGGGAACCTGTCTGACAGACAAGCCACTCCTGCTAGCACGCCGAACTTACTTCAACTATGGCTCTGTGTTGTGCAGCATAGTTTACCAGTGCAGTGCTGTTGAAGAGTATCAGGTTCTCCCTTCGGCCAGAGATAGGGGCGGCGAGCATCGGGTCAGGCTCTCAGCCTGTAGAACACGCTGGGAGGGCGAGGAGCTACTGCGCATGCGCGCAGACTCCACTGCGCATGCGCGCAGACTCCACTGCACATGCGCGCAGCTGCCGGCACTTTTTTCGACGCAGGGCTGCAGCTCCACCCCCCCACTGCTTTTGCCACACCACAACAAGGCCTACGACGGTCCATGGAGCAGGGAGAATGCCAAGGTAAATTTTTGGAGTACAGTACAAAGTCGGCGCACCTCCGGCAAATGCATCGTTTTAACCGGAGGGTCTAATTGTAGCCCATGGTCTCAGAATAAGGGGCCGCCCATTTAAAACTGAGATGAGGAGGAATTTCTTCTCAGAGGGTTGCAAGTCTGTGGAATTCTCTGCCCTCGAGAGCTGTGGAGGCTGGGTCATTGAATATATTTAAAGGCGGAGATAGACAGATTTTTGAGCGATAAGGGAATAAAGGGTTATGGGGAGCGGGCAGGGAAGTGGAACAGAGTCCCTGATCAGACCAGCCATGATCTTATTAAATGATGGAGCAGGCTCGTGGGGCCAATGGCCTACTCCTATTTCTTATTTTATGAGTGCAACGAAGGTTTACCAGACTGATTTTTGGGATGGGGGGATTGGATTGTCCTATGAGGAGAGATTGAGTAGACTAGGCCTATATTCTCTAGAGTTTAGAAGAATGAGAGGTGATCTCATTAAAACATTCTTACAGGGCTTGACAGGGTAAATGCAGGGAGGATGTTTCCTCTGACTGAGGAACCTAGAACCAGGGGTCACAGTCTCAGAAGAAGGGGTCGGCCATTTAAGGCTGAGACGAGGAGAAACTTCTTCACTCAGAGGGTGGTGAATCTCTGGAATTCTCTACCCCAGAGGGCTGTGGATGCTCAGTCTTTGAGCATATTCAGGACAGAGATCGATAGATTTTTGGATATTAAGGAAATCAAGGGATATGGGGATAGTGCAGGAAAGTGGAGTTGAGGTAGATCAGCCATGATCTCATTGAATGGTAGAGCAGGCTCGAGGGGCCGAATGGCCTACTCCTGCTCCTGCTCCTAATTCTTATGTTATGTTCTTAGATTAGTCAGAGTTGTGATGCCCCTCCGAGTCAAATAGCCTGATGACACTCACATGTGAACAACGAACCACTTGACCCCAGTACCAGAAGCCAGCGAGTTGCCACGAGAAGCAATGCTGTACTGAGACACACCCTGCAGGAGTGTCAATTATGCCTCTTGGCAAAGCTAATTTTAAAAACCATTTCTAAAATTCCAAGCTTCCGGAACTTAAGATCAAAAATCGCCCAGTCGTGGAATCTCATACAACTTGCTGATGGTTCAACAGGTAACGGCAGCATGTCATAAGCTGGTGAGTTAGATGATCTTATTTGGGTTGGTAGTGGGGGTACGGCAATAGGTGGAAGAAGTGAACCAGCCAGGACTGCTACTCCTGGTAGAAATTCATTGACACCTATTGTGTATGTGTATGGTTGTATATATGTGTATACTGCAATCCTCCAGCTCTGGCCTCTTCTGCTCCATCGTTTCACCATTGACGGCTGTGCCTTCAGCCATCTGGGCCCCAAGCTCTGGAACCCTCCCCAAACCCCTTTGCCTCTCTACCATTCTCTGCTCCTTTAAGACTCTGCTAAACACCCACCTCTTTGATCAAGCATTTGGTCATCTGTCCTACAGTCTCCTTCTTTGGCTCGGTGTCAAATTTTGTCTGATAACGCTCCTGTGAAGCACCTGGAGACATTTGATGATATTAAAAAGGTGCAAATTGTTGGTGTGTGAGAGGACTGACTGGGCTCAGCTGTGATACCTTCCCGCTCCCCCAAACACCTGCTCCCTCCCACCTCCCACCACCAACCTGAGAATTAAACACCCAACACTCACTGCCGAGGTTCTGACCCGAGAGATACTGAAGGGCAATCTGTGCCTGTGCTCCAGTGGGAGACAGCACCTTCAGGAAATGAGGGGAAATATTTATGTTGCTGTGCAGACAATGCAACCAACCCTGCTGAAGACAGTCTCCCTTTGATCATACCCCTAAAAGCAGGCTGTACAGCTTTAAACATTTCAGCACACTGCCACACAGTTCATTTAGAAATACAGCTTAAATGCTGATAAAATCTGAAGACTCCTGAGTTCATCAACAGCCTATATCGCTCTGAATAAACGTCAAAATTTATGCATGCTTTTTGATCAATTTAAAATAATCAATACACGTACCTGTACAATTAAATGATGTGTTGGTCAGGAGGGTACAATAACCCAGGAGCTGTTTGATCCCAAGTCATCTGATGAGATTGGGAGTATATTTCTTTATATGATGATCTTTTTTTATTTTAAGCGTGGCTCATTTATACTGACGAGAGGAGGTGTTTAGTACCCAGCCGAATCTCTGTGTGGTTTACTGTAGGTTAGTCACAATAGTGCAGTTGGGGTCATTAGCGTCTCTGCACACATTCATAGATCAGCCTTAAAAACAAACTTTTCCCAATGAATTAAGTTTACAATCTCAGTCCCTGGCAATGGGAGATGCTGTGTTCAGGGGCTACCAAGGGTAGAGAATGATAGGCACGGAATCCTGTATTGCTGTAACACGGCTAAATGAAGACGACCACTGAAACACCGGAGAGCAGGTGTCCGAGACATCTATTGACCAAGGAATGTTGTTGAAGTAGAGCAGAAAAATGGGGGGAAAAGGATGATGCCTTCTTAAAAAGGTCCATGCAGGCTCTTTGTAACATTCAGCATGACATTCCCAATAACTTTGTAAATACACCTTTCTAAAAGTGCTTTGATCCTGTTGGCACAGTGACAGTAACTCTTGTATGTGATTAAATCTGTGAAATTGTTCTGATTGCATGCTTATCATAGCCGTTTCACATACAACTATCATCTGGACATCATCGCCTAGCTAAACAAAGATGAATGTCACACTGGGAAGATTTTGCATGGATTGTCAAACTTACTAAACATGTCAAGTAATGTATTTTGTCCCCTTTTAAAAATATATTTTACATTTTACATTCAAATAGCACTGTGGTGCAATTCTTGCTGTACTGAGGCAGTAAGACAGCTGTATCAGTATGGTGACTCATGAAAACCCTCTACTACGCAACACCTTGGCACTAGTTTCAACTTCCAGGTAGTGTTCCTAACCTTTTTGGTATGTATTAAAATGTATCCAATATAATTCACACTGCTGCCTGCTCCTCTAAATTCAAAGTTGCTTAATTCAAATTATTGGAGAACTCAAACTTTGAGCACTGAATTCCACTTTGTTACTTATGTTGCTTAATTCAAATTTATTTTTAGTACAATAAGAGACATCAAGTCAGGAGTAGACTAACCCCTGTCTTCACTCTCCATCAGCAGCATTGTATCACTATGTAATACTGCATGCACAAAGTGGTGAATGTGTCGGTACTTTATTACAAAAATAAACCCTCGCTTACACATCCAAGAGATCAAGTGATGTATTATCGTACGGGTAATTCTGCTGAAAGATTTGGGTGTTTTTTTCCCCCCACACAGTACAGGGATGGGAGGCAGCTCAGAGCAAAGAGAATCACCGTAGTGTTTCAGCTGGAAACATGTAGACAAATTGGAGAAATGGAATCCAGCACGGTGGCCGAGCGAGGGGTTCAGATCACCCAGCCCAATGTCAGCGTGATTGTGTCTTTGGGCTGCCTCCGTGTAATTCCCTCTACATACCCTGGATGCATGAATAACCAGTGCTCACGGCCAGCACTGGGTGCGGATACTAACTTGTCCAAGGTAAGAAAGAGGCTTCCCTGGGAGTGTGTCTCAGTGTTTCCCTTCATAATTTTATTGCGAACTAATTTCTGATGAGAGTGCCTGAATTAAGGGGAAGATAACACACAGCGTTTCTTAAAGGGACACTCATTCAGAGAAGATAAGTCACTAATAAATCCAATGGGGAATTCAGGAGAAACTTCTTTACCCAGAGAGTGGTGAGAATGTGGAACTCGCTACCACAGGGGGCGGTTGAGATGAATAGTATAAGATGCATTTAAGGGGATATGCTTGATATGGATAGGAGGGAGAAAGGAATCGAAGGGTATGTTGATCGGGTGAGAGGAGGCTACTGTGATACATAAACACCAGCATAGACCCATAGGGCCAAATGGCCTGTTTCTGTGCTGTAAACTCTATGTAATTCTATGTAGTTCTTGCCACAGAGTCTACAAAGCGTTTGCTGTTGATCCAGATTGTCCATCAAAGAATAGTCACGTTAAAAACAATTGAACTAAACTCTAAATTATATTCTGGAAAGTTTGCTGATGGCTTTAATGGCAGTGGGTGTTTTTTTTAATTCAAAAAAATTTAAAAAAAATTAAAGCCCACGCCAAGTTTCAGACGAGCAGCAGCCAGTCAAACAAGATTCATGAGACATGTGGGTCACTAACTTGCAAAAAAAAAGCTTCACAAACCTGTTGATCCACTCACACCCATTTACTGGTCAGAAATGCAACAGAATGAAAGCAATGGGACGAATGCACAAGACAAATGACCCCAAACGCACTCTACACTTCACGTCTGCTTTGGGGACATGACTCTTGTTCTTCAACTGGTCCTAAAAACACAAATGCCACGTCTTTCGAAAGACGCTTTGCATTTTTTTTTTAAACTTGGGAAGGCTGCAGAACAGAATTCCATAGGCAAGAGAACGGGCAGCAACCAGTAAGTGTTGCAATTTATCTAACTGGAATCACTCGGATTGCTAGCATTTGCAAAAAGTGTGGTTGCCCCGAGATTGTGAAGCGAGTTCGGGTCGGAGGCGGAGAGCTGCGCTGGCGTTACACAACGCTAGCTGCACATCAGGGCAGCTCGGCGTGGGGACGGGAACTTGGTAACGTTTTTGAGGGCGTGCGCACGACCATCGATCCCTCCAGACGTGGTAACTGTTTAAATTTGTCAAGAGCCTAAGTCGCCACTGCAGTTATACTGCAGGCTGCGTCAAGCGCTAAGTGAGGGCGAAGCAGCCTCCACTGGGGTCTGGCGGCCACACTTCATTGCACTCAAGATCCCCCCCCGGAGCTAACTCCGCAGTTATACGGTCACCTGCGCACTGCAAAAGTAGCTGTATAACTGCGGTCTCGATGCCCCCACCTAAAGCGGCGTCCTTATATTGTGTGTGTCTTTATTGCAGCTGTCACGGGGCGTTGTGGAACTACAACTGGCTTTCACAAGTAAAATAGCGGAACTGGTGCAGTGTAGTGTGATTGTTAAACCTTTGCCAATACTGCTACAACCACAGTGAACCCAGGACCCTGTTAAACCTATACTGCTACAACTACAGTGAACCCAGGACCCTGTTAAACCTTTTACTGCTACAACGACAGTGTTAGTGAACCCAGGACCCTGTGAGAGGAGGAGGAAGGACAAAAGCTACAACTGGCTTTGCTGGCGAGACATCAGTTTTAAACATTTGCCGCCGATTGCCACTTCTGTCCTCTCGCTGATCTAGCTCCACATACACAGGGTCACAGCTTGTTGCCCAAGGAAGGGCTGTTCTCACTCTGACTCTCTCTCTCTCTCTCTCTCCCTGTCCTGTACTTGCTGCATGTAATCGCAGCTCGCAGCCCAAATTCTCCCCTCGCTCGCCAGAAAGTTAATGAAACTTTCTTGCCCCCGCTGCGGATAAGCAGTGTGTTTGTTCAGCGAGTTGCTCTCACCTTGCAGCATCGCCTCTAGTTTCTTGCGGTCCACCCGGAATCTCTCCTCCAGCCAGTCAGGGTCATTGCAGTGCGGCAGACTCTGGCCGTCTTCCTCGGAGGCTGCGGGCGGCGAGTCGGTGCTCCTCTCGCTGTTGGAGCCGGGGTCGGCGGCTCCGGGCTCTTGCAGCGGCTGAGCCGCCGCCAGGTATCCGCTCAGAGAGTCGCACTGAGCCGCCATGGCTTGTAGCTGGGGGCGGGCAGCAGCGCCGCGGTCGCTCACTTTCACTTCCAACAAGGAAGGGGGGTGGGGGTTTAAACTGGGACCTGGGACTGAAGCTCCAACTTCTCATCCACATCCAACACTGATTCCCTCCCTCTCTCTCCGCACAGCAAATCCGCTCCGCCAATCCATCCGCACAACTGCACCCAAAGTAGTCCCATTGCAACTTAATCTGTAACTGATTACAATAGTCATTCTAACAGAGCCGGCTCTCAAAATTAAAGCAGACAACACAACGGAAAGGAAGAAACTGCTCGGCATTAACCCCTTGCACTCAAATTCCACCTAAAAAAAACATTTCACGAGTCAAGACATAACGCCTTTAAGCTCTTTCAAAAACTTTTCCTTGGATTTGGGTACTTTTCAAGGCGAGAGCTGTCAAGTTGAAGAATTCACCCCCCCCCCCCCAAAGATCAGTGCCCCCCCCCCCACCCACAAACACCAAGAATCAGAGCATTTCCAACTGCTAAAACTTTCCCAGTTTTCCAATTCCCACTCCACTCACCCTTACAATTTGTTTTGAATGACAAGCTGATTCTACTGTCAGATTATAGGCAGATTGATGCTGCTGCATTTCGACCCCTAATCTATCTGTAGAATATGTTTCAAAATATTTATGTCTGCACATATTGCCTATCAACCTTTAACGTTAGACATTCCTGTCCATAATTATAATGGAAACTGCCAACTTGACACACTGTAATCAATGTTCCCATTAATTTTTTTTGGGGGGTGGGGTGCGCGACCTCTTTAAGGGGCTGCGTAGCCAATTTAAGTTTCCGCGCATGCGCAGTTTTTCCCATTGTAAAGCCGGCAAGCATCCTGCGCGGGACCTCTTATCATCATCATAGGCGGTCCCTTGAATGAGGACGACTTGTTTCCACAAGAGTTCACAGATGTTTCACTGAGGACCCGCTGTTCCAGTCCTGATCTCCAATTGAAGGGGTGGAAGATGCCTGTGTGTGGATTTTTTTAACGTGTGGTGACCGTTGCACACCAGCCACCACACAGGCTCGACAGAGCTAGGCCTTTAGCCAGTGGCAAGGATTAACCAGGACGACTGGAGACCTGCTCTACTGCACGGACCTCATCATCATCATCATCGGCAGTCCCTCGGAATCGAGGAATACTTGCTTCCACTCTAAAAATGAGTCCTTAGGTGGCTGAACAGTCCAATACGAGAACCACAGTCCCTGTCACAGGTGGGGCAGATAGTCGTTGAGGGAAAAGGTGGGTGGGACAGGTTTGCCGCGCGCTCCTTCCGCTGCCTGCGCTTGATTTCTGCATGCTCTCGGCGATGAAACTTGAGGTGCTCAGCACCCTCCCGGATGCACCTACTCCACTTAGGGCAGTCTTTGGCCAGGGTCTCCCAGGTGTCGGTGGGGATGTTGCACTTTATCAGGGAGGCTTTGAGGGTGTCCTTGTAATGTTTCCTCTGCCCATCTTTGGCTCGTTTGCTGTGAAGGAGTTCCGAGTAGAGCGCTTGCTTTGGGAGTCTTGTGACAGGCATGCAAACAATGTGGCCTGCCCAGCGGAGCTGATCAAGTGTGGTCAGTGCTTCGATGCTGGGGATGTTGGCCCGGTCGAGGATGCTAATGTTGCTACGTCTGTCCTCCCAGGGGATTTGCAGGATCTTGCGGAGACATCGTAGATGGTATTTCTCCAGCGACTTGAGGTGTCTACTGTACATGGTCCATACCTCTGAGCTATACAGGAAGGTGGGTATTATTACAGCCCTGTAGACCATGAGCTTGGTGGCAGATTTGAGGGCTTGGTCTTCGAACACTCTTTTCCTCAGGCGGCCGAAGGCTGCACTGGCGCATTGGAGGTGGTGTTGAATCTCGTCATCAATGTCTGCTCTTGTTGATAAGAGGCTCCCGAGGTATGGGAAATGGTCCACGTTGTCAAGGGTCGCGCCAGGGATCTTGATGATTGGGGGGCGGTGCTGTGCGGCGGGGACAGGTTGATGAACGATCTTTGTTCTTACGGATGTTTAGCGTAAGGCCCATGATTTCTTATGCCTAAGTAAATACGTTGACTATGACTTGGAGTTCAGCCTCTGTTTGTGCGCAGACGCAGGCGTCATCCGCGTACTGTAGCTCGACGACAGAGGCTGTGGTCTTGGACCTGGCCTGGAGACAACAAAGGTTGAACAGGTTCCCACTGGTTCTGTAGTTTAGTTCCACTCCAGCGGGGAGCTTGTTGAGTGTGAGTTGGAGCATGGCAGCGAGGAAGATTGAGAAGAGGGTTGGGGCTATGACGCAGCCCTGTTTGACCCCAGTCCGGATGTGGATTGGGTCTGTAATGATAAGGATCACGGCCTGCATGTCGTCGTGGAGCAGGTGGAGGATGGTGATGAACTTTTGGGGGCATCCGAAACGGAGGAGGACGCTCCATAGTCCCACACGGTTGACAGTGTCAAAGGCCTTTGTAAGGTCGAAGAAGACCATGTATAAGGGCTGGTGCTGTTCCCTGCATTTTCCCTGCAGCTGACGCGCTGCAAAAATCATATTCGTTGTATCCAGTAGGGGATGAAATCCACACTGTGATTCCAGGAGGAGCTCCTCAGCCACAGGGAGAAGATGGTTGAGGAGGATTCTAGCGACGAATTTCCCAGTGGCTGATAGCAGGGAGATTCCTCTGTAGTTGCCGCAGTCAGACTTGTCCCCTTTTTTAAAGATGGTCACAATCACTGCATCTCTGAGATCTCCCGGCATGCTCTCCTCCCTCCAGATGAGAGAGATGAGCTCATGTGTTCGCGCCAACATCCGCAGCCTTGTTGTTCTTAAGCTGTCTTATGGCTTTTTCTACCTCGTGCAGTGCTTGGGTTTTACTGAGATGGTGGTGGGTAGCATGTTGTGGGATGGAGTCGAGAACACTCGAGTCAAAGGCAGAGTCTCGATTGAGGAGATCTTTGAAGTGCTCCTTCCAGCGGGCCCTGACTGCCTCGGTGTTCTTGAGTGTTTCCCCGTTCTTGGTCAACAGTGGAGTGGGGCCTTGGGTGCTTGACTGCGGTGAAGAATCCTCTTACATCATGGCTGTCGGTCAGCTGTTGAATCTCCTGTGCTTTCTCCATCCACCATCTGTTCTTTAGGTCCGAGTTTTTTGTTGGACTTCGGCCTTAAGCCATATGTAATGCTGCCTTGCTGTTCCCGAGTTGGGTTGTTGTTGTTGACACATGTCACAGTGTGGGCTGGCCCGTGCTGCCCCTGGGCCCTTGGCTCTTCTGGGCCCCTTACTCACATTTGCCGAACCTCTGCCACGATCTCTCGCTGCTCCTCCACCACCCCGACCTGTGTGAGAATACCTCCGGAGGTCGGGGCTACAAAAGAGCTGGAGTGGCATACCACTACAAATTCAAGCATGAGCTGCTCCAAGTGTGCGACGGCTTCGAGGTGGGCGACTGGGTGACGTCTCCAGGACCCAGGTCGCTGTTTGGATCGTGGGCAGGAGCATCGGCAGGGCCCAGGTACAGTGGAGGAGAGGGAGGTCGTGGCAGAGGTGTGGCAAGTGATCGAGGCGGAGGAGTGATGAGGGATCATGACTGAGATTCGGTGGGTGATCGTGACGGAGGTTCAGCAAAGAGCAAGCTTAACGGGAACATTGGCTATAATAACACCTTTCCCTGTGGATGCACATCAGTGCCACCACTGGTGAGGGGCTGTAATTACAGCGTGACCAGTTTACATAGGCAGTTTCCATGATGTAAAAAAGAAAGCACTTGCATTTATAACGCACCTTTCACAACCTCAGGATGTCCCAAAATGCTTCAACCCCAAAGAAGTACTTTAGAAGTATAATATAGGAAACAGTGCAGCCAATTTGCACGCTGCAAGGTCCCACAAACAGCAATGAGATAAATGATAAGGAGCAGACCTGAGTGGAAACGCAGCGAGAGCAGAGTTAGAATAAAGAGCATGGCAACAGGAGCCCGAGACCAAAAAAAAATCTAGGAGTGACATCACAGGATAGCTGGTAACAGATTTTTTGGTATTCAAGTTAGAGGCCAGGGTTAAATAGCTGGCTAGGAATTAAGCAGAAACTTGGACAGTTATACTATATTAAATTAGTAACTTATTATATTAATAACTTGAATCAGATAAACCTTAGTCTTACATTTCTGTAAATTAGTCAATAGTCAAATAAATAAAGGCATGACAGGGCAGCTCAGTCCCGTTGAATGCACATCCTGTGCCATGTGGGAAATCCAGGATGCTTCCCGTGTCCTGGACAACCACGTGTGCAGGAAGTGTCATCAGCTGGAGGAGCTCGAGCTCCGGGTTTCAGAGCTTGATTAGCAGCTGACGTCACTGCGGGGCATCTCTGAGGCTGAGAGCTTCATGGATAGCACGTTTCAGGAGGTGGTCATCCCGCAGCTAAGGAGTGCGCAGGCAGAGAGGGAATGGGTGACGGCCAGAAAAGGAGGACCAAGTATGTAGTGCAGGAGTCCCCTGAGTCCATCTCACTCTCCAACCAGTATTCTGTTCTGATGGTTCCTATGGGGAGTATAGCCACAGGCAAGTCCGCGGCACTACGGGTGGCTCAGCTGTACGGGGGGGGGGGGAGGAAGGAGAGTGGGAGAGCAATAGTGGTAGGGGAGCAGACAGGCGTTTCTGCGGCCGCAAACATGACTCCAGGATGGTATGTTGCCTCCCTGCTGCCAGGGTCAAGGGTATCTCTGAGTGGCTGCAGAACATTCTGAGGGGGAAGGGTGAACAGCCAGAGGTCATGGTCCACATCGGTCCCAACGACATAGGTCGGAAGAGGGATGAAGTCCTGCAGGCAGATTTTAGATAGCTAGGAAAGAGATTAAAAAGAAGGACCTCAAATATTGTAATCTCTGGATTACTCCCGGTGCAATGCGCAAGTGAGTATAGAAAAAGGAGGATTGAGCAGATGAATGCATGGCTGGAGAGATGGTGCAGGAGGGAGGGCTTCAGATTCCTGGGGCATTGGGGCCGGTTCTGGGGGTGGTGGGACCTGTACGGCCGGACAGGTTGCACCTCAACAGGGCAGGAATCAATATTCTCGCGTGGAGGTTTACTGGTGCTGTTGGGGAGGGTTGAAACTAACTTGACAGGGGGGATGGGCGCCAGGATATAACAGGAAAAAGGGGAGATAAAATGCTCAAAGGATTGGGAGAGGCAGAGAGCACTAAAGTAAGAAATAATGAGGTATTCGGTGGGGTCCAACTAAGAGAGACTATAGGATGATCTAAGGTGGGTTTGTAGTGTATGTATATGAACGCACAAAGCATAGTAAACAAGGTAAGTGAGCTGCAGGCACAAATAGGCACATGGGAATATGATGGTGTGGCAAAAAACTGAGACCTGGCTCAAAAAAGGGCAGGATTGGGTATTAAATATTCCTGATTATAAGGTTTTCAGGAAATATAGGGAAGGAAAGATAGGAGGTGGTGCGCCAGTATTGGTTAAGGAGAATGTTACTGCGCTGGAGAGGGAGGATGTCCTGGAGGGGTCAAGGACAGAAGCCATATGGCTGGAATTAACAAATAATCCAAGTGCCATCAAACTACTAGCTGTATTCCATGGACCACCAAATAGTGGGAAAGATATTGTCATGTTTGTAACCTTTACATAACTGTGACCTTTGTGTAACAACACTGTACACTGTATACACCTGAGAAATGCACATCTTGACCACAGGGAGTGAATTTGTGGGAGATACTCCTCACCTGGTCATCCAGGTATATAAAGGGAGGTCCCACGCAGGGTCATCACTTCTTGGTCCTGTGACTAAAGGTACAGGTCACAGAGTGACCTTGTCTCCAGTATGTGCCTCGTGTTGATTTGCTGTAGTGTGTAAGGACACAACATTTGGCGACGAGAAACGGGAATCAACGACTCAAGAGAATGGCCACCGGTAGCACGGAGGAACGGTACTGTGTTGGTGAGGACTGGGACGATTTCGTTGAGAGGCTCCAGCAGAGCTTTGTCACGAAGGACTGGCTGGGAGCGGCAGCGGCTGACAAGCGGAAGGCGCATCTACTGACCAGCTGTGGACCTAAGACGTACGCGCTGATGAAAGACCTGCTCGCACCCGAGAAGCCGGCGGACAAGACCTTTGAGGAGCTCAGCAAACTGATTGGTGAGCACCTCAAACCGGCGAGTAGTATACACATGGCCCGACACCGATTCTATACGCACCGACGTCGGGAAGGGCAGAGCATACCGGACTTCGTTGCGGACCTTCGGCGCTTGGCCAGCCTCTATGAGTTCACAGATGCCTGCAGGGGGGAGATGTTACGGGATTTCTTCATTGAGGGCATTGGTCATGCCGGGATTTTTAGGAAGCTAATTGAGACCAAGGACTTGACCTTGGAAGCAGCGGCGTTGATGGCTCAAACCTTCATGGTGGGGGAGGAGGAAATCAAGATCATATACGCGCGCAATTCTGCTCCCAACGTGGCGATGGAGCAGGGAATTAACATGGTAAACGTGACTCAGAACCCCGCAGGCAGGCAAGGGCAATTCGACACCAACCAGGCAGTAACAGACTAGGGTGGGTCCTCAACAGAGACAATGGCAGATTGAACGGACATTTACACCATCACAAGGGATAATACGTCCTGTGATGGGATCAGTGACACCCACAAACAAGAGTACTCAAGAGTAATCAAAGAGACAATCAGAGAGAAATGCCTGGTAACAGCTCTTTTGTTCACAACAATCTCAGCTCATGCTGGAGGTGCGGGGGCAGACATGCTGCGAAGACCTGCCGGTTTCAACAATTCATCTGCAGAAATTGTAACTTAAGTGGGCATTGAGCCAGGATGTGCAGGAAGCCTGCAGCGAGGCTGGTTTACGAAATGGATGAACCACAAGAGGGGTCTGCAAGGCAGGGGTATGCCTGGGACACAGCAATGGATGCTGAAGTTCAGCGGGTTCAGGTGGCAAACATCCACAGCTCATACACAAAAACAGCACCTATGATGATGAGAGTACTGTTAAACGGCATCCTGGTACGCATGGAGCTGGACACAGGAGTCAGCCAGTCACTCATGAGTGTCCAACAATTCGAGAAACTGCGGCCACTCAAAGCTAGCAGACCCAAACTTGAATGCATTGACACGCAATTACGGATGTACACCAAAGAGATCATCCCAGTGCTAGGCAGTGCAATGTTGGTGGTCACACATAATGGATCTCTGAACCAGCTGCCACTCTGGATTGTCCTGGGAAATGGTCCCGCGCTTTTGGGGAGGAGCTGGCTAGCCGAGATGAACTGGAAATGGGGGGATGTGCACGCTATTTCATCTGTGGAGCGAAGTTCATGCTCATAGGTCCTACGAAAGTTCGAGTCATTATTTCAACCTGGCGTCGGGACTTTCAAAGGCACCAAAGTAAGGATATGCATCACACTGGACGCCACACCAATGCACCACAAATCCAGAGATGTGCCATATGTGATGCGGGAGAAAATTGAGAGTGAGTTGGACAGGTTGCTAAGAGAGAGCATAATTTCGCTCATTGAATGCAGCGACTGGGCAAGCCCCATCGTCCCTGTCCTAAAAACGGATGGCTCGGTCAGGATCTGCGGCGACTACAAGGCCACCATCAACCGAGTGTCACTACAAGACCAATACCCGCTTCCGAGAGCGGAGGATCCTTTTGCCATGCTGGCAGGCGGCAAGCTGTTCACCAAGTTGGACCTCACTTCAGCCTACATGACCCAGGAACTGGCTGAAGAATCCAAGCTACTGACCACCATCACCATGCACAAGGAGCTGTTTGTCTACAACAGGAGTCCGCTTGGCATTCGTTCAGCAGCCGCTATCTTTCAGAGGAACATGGAAAGCCTCCTCAAATCCATCCCCGGAACAATCGTATTTCAGGACGACATCCTTATCACGGGTCGAGACACCGAGGAACACCTCCACAACCTGGAGGAGGTGCTACGTCGACTGGACCGGGTAGGCCTGCGACTAAAGAAGTCCAAGTGTGTGTTTTTGGCCCCAGAGGTTGAGTTTTTGGGCAGGAGGGTTGCCGCAGACGGGATCCGGCCTACCGAATCCAAAACGGAGGCGATCCGTTGTGCATCCAGGCCCGGCAACACGTTGGAGTTGCGTTCATTTCTGGGACTATTGAACTATTTCGGGAACTTTCTGCCAAACTTAAGTACATTATTGGAGCTGCAACACGTGCTCCTGCGTAAGGTTTTGGGGGGACTGTCAGGAACGTGCTTTCAATCGGGCGCGGAACCTGCTTTGTTCTAATAAATTATTGACCCTGTACGACCCCTGTAAGAAATTGGTTTTGACATGTGATGCTTCATCCTATGGGGTTGGGTATATGTTGCAGCAGAGTAATGATGAGGGCCAACCCCAACCTGTGGCTTATGCCTCCAGTCACTCTCCCAAGCAGAAAGGGGATATGGGATGGTTGAAAAGGAAGGACTCACATGTGTCTACGGGGTGAAAAAGATGCACCAGTACCTTTTTGGCAGAAGGTTCGAGTTAGAAACGGACCACAAGCCGTTAACATCCCTGCTGTCTGACAGCAAAGCTGTCAATGCCAATGCGTCAGCTCGCCTACAGCGATGGGCTCTCACGCTGGCTGCGTATGACTACACCATACGGCACCGGCCAGGCACCAAAAATTGCGCTGACGTGCTCAGCAGGCTTCCACTGGCCACCACTGAGGGGGCAGAGGAGCAAAGCGCGGAGATGGTTATGGCTGTCGATGCCTTTGACAGCGCAGGCTCCCCCATCACAGTCCACCAGATCAAAACCTGGACCAGCAGAGATCCCCTCCTATCTCTGATTAAGAAATGTGTCTTGACTGGGGATTGGGTGCCCGCACACGGAGCATGCCCTGAAGAGGTCAGACTGTTCCACAGACGGATGGATGAATTCTCCATCCAAGCTGACTGCCTACTATGGGGCAGCCGAGTAGTCATTCCCCAGAAGGGAAGGGAAGTATTCATCAGGGAACGCCACAGCGAGCACCCAGGCATTGTGTTAATGAAGGCCATTGCCCAGGCACATGTATGGTGGCCGGGAATTGATGCAGACCTGGAACACTGTGTTCGCAGCTGCACGTTGTGTGCCCAGCTGGGCAATGCCCCCATGGAGGCCCCACTCAGCCCGTGGCCCTGGCCCACCAAGCCATGGTCATGTATTCACGTAGTCTACGTGGGCCGTTCATGGGGAAAATGTTCCTCATTGTTGTTGATGCGTACTCGAAATGGATCGAATGCATCATATTGAATTTGTGCACGACATCCACCACAGTGGAGAGTCTGCGTGCGGTCTTTGCGACCCACGGCTTGCCGGACATCCTAGTTGGCGACAACAGCCCGTGTTTCACTAGCTATGAATTCCGGGAGTTCATGTCGGGTAATGTCATCAAACATGTCAGGACAGCGCCGTTCAAGCCGGCTTCCAATGGCCAGGCGGAACGTGCGGTCCAAATCGTAAAGCAAGGCATGCTCCGGATTCAAGAACCCTTCCTTCAATACCGTCTATCGCGCCTCCTGCTGGGCTACAGGTCCCGACCGCACTCGGTCACGGGAGTCCCGCCAGCGGAACTACTCATGAAACGTACACTAAAAACTCGGCTGTCCCTCATTCATCCAGTCTTGTCAGACATTGTTGAAGGCAAGCGCCAGTCCCAAAATGAGTGCCACGACCGTAACTCAAAGGGGAGATGGATAGAAATCGATGACCCTGTATTTGTTCTTAATCACGCTGTGGGGCCCAAGTGGCTCGAGGGTACTGTAATTGGTAAAGAGGGGAATAGGGTCATAGTGGTCAGACTCAACAATGGACAGATATGCCGCAAGCTTCTGGACCAAGTAAAAAAAAGGTTGAGCATGGACACTGAGGAACCTGAGGAAGATCATGAGATGCTGCCCACACCACCGCCAGTGAACGAGCAACAAGAACCGTCAGCAGCATGCACAGTCCCTGCGGCCAGCCCAGACGAGCCGGAATCACCACAAGTGACAAAGACGCATGCCAAGGCTCAACAACCAGAGCCCCAACTGCGGCGCTCCACGAGAGAGCGTCGACCGCCTGAAAGACTCAATCTTTGACCCAAAGATGTTGGGGGGAGGTGATGTCATGTATGTAACCTCACATAACTGTAACCTTTATGTAACAACACTGTATACTGTATACACCTGAGAAATGCACACCTTGACCACAGGGGGTGAACTTGTGGGAGACACTCCCCACCTGGTCATCCAGATATATAAAAGGAGGTCCCACGCAGGGTCATCACTTCTTGGTCCTGTGACTAAAGGTACAGGTCACAGAGTGACCTTGTCTCCAGTAGGTGCCTCGTGTTGATTTGCTGTAGTGTGTAAGGACACAACAGATATGAAGGAGCAAATTTGCAGAGAAATTACAGCGAGGTGCAAGAACTATATAGTACTGATAATGGGGACTTCAACTATCCTAATATAGACTGGGATAATAAAAGTAGAAAGGACAGAGAATGGGGAAGAATTTCTGAAGTGTGTTCAGGAGAACGTTCTTGATCAGTATGTTTCTGGCCCGACGAGGGAGAGGAGGCATTGCTGGATCTGGTTCTGGGGAATGAGGTGGGTCAAGGGGAACAAGTGTCAGTAGGGGAACATTTAGGGAACAGTGATCATAGTATCATAAGGTTTAGATGAGCTATGGGAAACAACAGGGAGAAATCTTGAATAAAAATGTTTAACTGGGGGAAGGCCAATTTCAGTGGGATGAGAACAGATCTGGCCTGGGTAAACTGGAATCAAAGATTGGCAGGCAACACTGTAGAGGAACAAATGGGCTGCCTTTAAAGAGGAAATAGTTCGGGTACAGTTGAGGTACATTCCCACTAAGGGGAAAGGTAGGGCAACTAAATTCAGAGCTCCCTGGATGACAAAACAGACAGCCAATATGATGAAACAGAAAAAGAGCGCATATGACAAATATCAAGGTTGCAGATACATCTGAGAATCAGGTTATATTTATGATCACAGAGGAGAAGTAAAAAAGATAATAAGAGGTGTCATGTATTCAACCAGCATTGTAACCCATGTATAAACTGACCTAAGTTGTACACTGTGAGAACACTGACCACTAGGTGGGAGACACTCCTAACCTGGACCTTCAAGGGGAAGCTCCACCCATCTTCATCACTTGAGTGCTAAGGAATAAAGGACAGGTCACAGACTGACCTTCTCTCAAGCATGGGCCTCGTGTGCATTTATACTGTGTAGTAAGGACATATCAAGAGGAGCAAAGAGAGGGTATGAGAGTAGAATGGCAGCTAACATAAAAGTTAATATAAAAGTCTTCTATAGGCATATAAATAGTAAAGGGGTAGTAAGAGGAGGGATGGGGCCGATTCGGGACCAAAAAGACCTACACATGGAGGCAGAGGGTATGGCTGAGGTACTAAATGAGTGCTTTACATCTGTCTTCACCAAGGGATAGGATGCTGACAGAGACATAATGAAGGAGGAGGTAGTGGAGACACTTGATAGGATAAAAATTGATAAAGAAGAGGTATTAGAAAGGCTGGCTGTACTTAAAGTAGATAAATCACCAGGAGCTGATGGGATGCATCCTAGGATGCTGAGGGAATTGAGGGCGGAAATCACGGGGGTACTGGTCATAATATTCCAATTCTCCATAGATATGGGGATAGTGCCAGAGAACTAGAGAATTGCAAATGTTACACCATTGTTCAAGAAAGGTGTAAAGATAAACCCAGCAAATACAGGCCGGTCAGTTTTACCTCGGTAGAGGAGAAGCTTTTGGACAAAGTAATCAGGAACAAAATTAACAGTCATTTAGATAGTGGTGGATTAATTAAGGAACGCCAGCACGGATTTGTTAAAAGCAAATCATGTTTAAACAACTTGATCAAGTTTTTGATTCGGTAACAGAGACGGTTGATGAAGGTAATGTAGTTTTACGTAGTGTACATGGATTTCCAAAAGGCGTTCGACAAAGTGCCACACAATAGGTTTGCCAGCAAAGTTGAAGCCCATGGAATAAAAGGGACAGTGGCAGCTTGGATACGAAACTAGCTAAGTGACAGAAACAGAGAGTAGTGGTGAACGGTTGTTTTTCAGACTGGAGGAAGGCACACAGTGGTGTTCCCCAGGGGTCGGTTCTAGGACCACTGCTTTTCTTGATATAGATTAATGACATAGATGTGGGTGTACAGGGCACAATTTCAAAATTTGCAGATGACACAAAACTTGGAAGTATAGTAAACAGTGAGGAGGATAGTGATAGACTTCAAGAAGACATAGGCTGATGGAATGGGCGGACATGTGGCAGATGAAATTAAATGCCGAAAAGTGCGAAGTGATACATTTTGGTCGGAAAAACGAGGAGAGGCAATAGAAAATAAAGGGTACAATTCTAAAGGGGGTGTAGGAACAGCGAAACCTGGGGGTATATGGGCACAAATCATTGAAGGGGACAGGGTAGGTTGAGAAAGTGGTTAAAAAAGCAGATGGGGTCCTGGGCTTCATAAATAGAGGCTTAGAGTACAATAACAAGGAAGTTATGATGAACCTTTATAAAACAATGGTTCAGCCTCAACTGGAGTACTGTGTTCAATTTTGGGCACCGCACTTTAGGAAGGATGTGAAGGCCTTAGAGAGGGTGCAGAAAAGATTCACAAGATGATTTCATGGATGAAGGACTTCAATTATGTGAATAGACTGGAGAAGCTGGGGTTGTTCTCCTTAGAGCAGAGAAGGTTGAGAGGAGATTTGATCGAGGTGTTCAAAATCATGAGGGGTCTAGACAGAGTAGATAGAGAGAAACTGTTCCCATTGGTGGAAGGGTCGAGAACCAGAGGACACAGATTTAAGGTGATTAGCAATCGAACCAAAGGTGACGTAAGAAAAAACGTTTTTACGCAGCGAGTGGTTAGGATCTGGAATGCACGGCCTGAAAGGGTGGTGGACGCAGACTCAATTTTATCTTTCAAAATGGAGTTGGATAAGTACCTGAAAAAAAATAAATGCAGGGCTGCAGGGAAAGGGCGGGAGAGTGGGACTAGCTGAGAGTCGACGTGGGTTCGATGGGCCGAATGGCCTTCTTCCATGCTGTAACAATTCTATGATTCTATGAAATGACCAGATAATCTGTTTTAGTGATGTTGGTTGAGGGTCAGGATACCGGGATGATCTCCATCTCTTTGAATAATGGCATGCAATCTTTTACATCCAACTGTGAGGGCTTTACATGTCTTCTGCACAATGGAACCTCCAACAGTGCAGAACTCTCTCAGTACTACACTGGAGTGTCAGCCTAGATTTTGTGCTCAAGTCTCTGGAATGTAACTTGAACCCACGACCTTTTGACTCAGTGGCGAGAGTGCTACCATTGAGCCAAGGCTGAGTGGCTAGAATTTTTCATATAAAGATAAAAGTAAGGACTGAAGGTTTGACTGCAAAATAGGGATTGAATTACATCTGTGCATCCTGATCCAATTATCTGGCACTCACGAACCCCATTTCACCTGAATGGGAGATTGACTGGTGATAAAACTACTAGTGATAAAACTACTGATACTAATTTCACTTCGAACTCTCACAGCCGATTAAGAGTGTGGAGACTTTCAACCTATCAGCCTGCCTGATATTCAAGGCCCATTTCCCTTAATAGTAAGTAGGGGTCATAATGTTCACAGTCTGTGCATGAAGCCAGGGGACCCTGTGAAATTCATTGGTGTTTTACATTAATTTTACATTGACAAGTTTCACAGGGTCCTCTTGACTTTGTGGAACCTCACAGATACCACTCAACAAATGCAGTCACCCTGAAAAGCGTGCAGCCCGAGAGAAGTGTCGACATTCTAAGCCACTGTGCCAAACATCCCTCTTTACAATTATTGCTTTTCATAATCAGCACTTAGCATTTCCAGGTAAGATTACTTTGGATAATTTCATAAAGGTTGCCATCTAATTCAAGAGACACACATCATTGATAATTGTGTTTAGAAATTTCAGCAAATGCCGAGTTTCAGAAAATAAATGTTAAGTCCGGTTCTGGTACTTGAATTTTCCAGTGTTTTTTTGATTATACCTCTGCAAAGTGCCTTAGCTACTGGCTACTTCAAACACGCGAAATAAATGATCGATATCTTCATCATCATCATTACTCCTCCTCCCCCTCAGCCTGGCAGAGTACAGGAGTGAAAACTGATGTCACCGTCCCTAGCTTAAGGAGGAGAAAAATCGGCCAGCTTTCCGGCTCCTAACTGCTTCTTAATGTTCTCTGCTGGAAGTTCAAATGGTTGGACAAGTTCAGGCTTGGCTCTGATAAACGAGGCTGACTCTCCCGTGCAGTACTGTGGGAGTGCTGCACTATCGAAGCTGCCATTTTTCAGATGAGAAGTTAGACCCTCTCAGGTGGACATAACGACCCTATGGCATTATTCGAAGAAGAGCAAGAGAGTTCTCCTGGTGTCCTGGCCAGCATTTATCCCTTAACCTACATCACTAAAAATAGATTGCCTGCTCATTCAGTCCATTTGCAGTTTGTGGGACCTTGCTGTGAGCAAATTCACTGCTGGATGTGCCTGCAGAACAACAGTGACTACACTTCAAAAAGTAATTCATTGGTTGTGAAACATTCAGGGTATGACAAAGCTCTGTACAAATGCAAGATCTTTCTTTCTTGACTTCTATTGTAGATTTACAGATAGGGTTTGTTAATGTCTACTCCAGGTGCATAAAATATGGAATCTACTGGAATCCTGCAAACATCTCTTTATTTACACTTAGATAAAAAAGTAAAATAGAATTCGTGACTGGCATACACCGAAGAGGTCCCAGCGGAGAGTGAGCTATTAAGAACCTTTCCAGCCCTGGGAAAGACCATATTTAGAGTGACTTAGATTCTCTAGCAAAATAAAATTCTGTCGAAGGCTAATACATTTTGCAGCCTATCTGCACAATAAATAGTCATGTCAGAAAGTCTGCAGCATGGCCATAGGGTGCAAAACATGCTGATTGGTTGCTGGTGTGAGCTGTGAGGAGGATGCTAAGAGGCTGCAGGGTGACTTGGACAGGTTAGGTGAGTGGGCAAATGCATGGCAGATGAAGTATAATGTGGATAAATGTGAGGTTATCCACTTCGGTGGCAAAAACATGAAGGCCGAATATTACCTGAATGGCGGCAGATTAGGAAAAGGGGAGGTGCAACGAGACCTGGGTGTCATGATACATCAGTCATTGAAAGTTGGCATGCAGGTACAGCAGACGGTGAAGAAGGCAAATGGCATGTTGGCCTTCATAGCTAGGGATGTGAGTATAGGAGCAGGGAGGTCTTACTGCAGTTGTACAGGGCCTTGGTGAGGCCTCGCCTGGTACATTGTGTTCAGTTTTGGTCTCCTAATCTGAGGAAGGACGTTCTTGCTATTGAGGGAGTGCAGCAAAGGTTCACTAGACTGATTCCCGGGATGGCAGGACTGACATATGAGCAGACACTGGATCGATTGGGCCTGTATTCACCGGAGTTTAGAAGAATGAGAGGGGATCTCATAGAAACAGATCAAATTCTGACGGGACTGGACAGGTTAAATGCAGGAAAAATGTTCCCGATGTTGGGGAAGTCCAGAACCAGGGGTCACAGTCTAAGGATAAGGGGTAAGCCATTTAGGACCGAGATGAGGAGAAACTTCTTCACTCAGAGAATTGTGAACCTGTGGAATTCTCTACCACAGAAAGTTGTTGGGGCCAGTTCGTTAGATATATTCAAAAGGGAGTTAGATGTGGCCCTTACGGCTAAAGGGATCAAGGGGTATGGAGAGAAAGCAGGAGTGGGATACTGAAGTCGCATGATCAGCCATGATCATATTGAATGGTGGTGCAGGCTCGAAGGGCCGAACGGCCTACTCCTACACCTATTTTCTATGTTTCTATGATAGCGCAACTGGCTTCCGCTACTGCGCACACCACCAGAGATGGCATAGAAGCAGAGGGCTCACGCAGGTTTTCCAATGACACCCTCTATATCTTTGTGGAGCAGGTCAGAGCATGCAGGGAGATCATCCTCCCTGCTGATGGGAGGAAGAGACCTCCCCAGCAGAGCAAAGGAGCCTGGTTCCAAATAGTAGAGGAGTTGAATAGCAGGGATGTGGTCAGGAGGATCTGGTTGCAGTGCCACAAATGCTTCAACGATCTTGTTAGATCAGGAAAGGTGAGTCCAAAGCCATACTCAACCTCATCCTGCTGTGCTTCTCGTCACATCCCCATCACTCTGCCTTCTCAATCCTACTCCTGCACATCCTTTCACCAACATATCTTGCACCTCCACCTATCCTTCTCTATCTATATTATCATATCCCTATCTTACTCCTCAGAAAATGTGTCATCTATGTGCTTTTGGGATCACTAGCCACTAGATGGCATCATTGTTGGAGGCCATTGGGCTGTACGCACGTGTATGCAGCCCAAGTATAAAAGGCCAGCCATTTTGTATATTAGTCACTTTGGGCCTTAATAAAGCAGAACCAAGGTCATACCTCTTGCAGTTAACCAGTACTCAGTCTAACAGTTATTGCATACACAATATTGGCGAGAGGCAACAAGAATCTTTGCATGCAAAAATGAGCACAATTGGATTGTTGGAGCAATTTGTGGAAGGAGAAGATTGGGCAGACTTTGTGAGCTGTTTGAGCCAGTTCTTCATGGCCAACAAAATGGAGGAGGTCGGCGACGCAGATCGGCACCGGGCGGTGTTCCTCACGGTTTGCGGTCCAAAATTTTATGATCTGATAAAGAATCTACTCCTGCCTGTGAGTCCAACAGAGAAGACGTATGAAGAATTGTGTACACTGGTACAGAACCACCTTAAGCCAGACGAAGGCATCATCATCTCGATTTGACACGCATGTTCGCTCAGAGGGCCAGAATGCGGCGCAATTCATTGCCGACCTGAGACGTCTAGCGGGACAGTGTAAGTTCGGGGCTGTGTTGGCAGACATGCTGCGGGACTTCTTTGTAATCGGCATCAACTACTGGCGGTGGAGACGTTGGACTTGAACAGAGCCATCACGATCGCTCAGTCATGCATAACGATGGATAGAAGTCTAAAGCAGATATCAGTGAAAAATCGAAACTCGGCAAGTACTGTAAATATGATTGATTCGGCGTTCGGCAAGGCCTACCCGACTGCGTACGCGAAGCCTGTGGCTGCCCAAAGTCCGCCAGCGGGAATGCATCCGATTTCTCCGTGTTGGCTGTTGTGGGGGAAATCACCGGCACCAGCAATGCCGATTTAAGCAATATAGTTGCAAAGGCTGTCTGAGAGTGGGACATCTCCAGCGCAAGTGTCTGCAGATGAGCAAGTGTGCAGCGACACACCACGTGGAAGATGATGGTCAGACTAGCTCGTATCCAGATATGCAATCCGAGATACCAGAGGCGGAAGTGTATGGACTGTACTCGTTCCTAACTAAGAGCAAACCGATAATGATCAATGCGAAATTTAATGGGGTGCCGGTATTGATGGAACTGGACATGGGGCGAGTCAATCGATAATGAGCCAGAGGGCATTCGACAAGCTGTGGGATACTAAGGCTGTGAGGCCAAGACTGAGGCCAGTCAATGCCAAGTTGCGCACGTACACCAAAGAACTCATAACAGTGATTGGCAGTGTCACAATTAAAGTGTTGTATGACGGTGCGGTACACGAGTTACTGCTATGGATTGTCCCAGGCAATGGCCCAATGCTGTTCGGCAGGAACTGGCTTGAAAAAAATCAGATGTGACTGGAACGACATCAAGGCATTGTCGTCGGAGAAAGATACATGTGTCCAAGTACTGAGCAAGTTCCCCTTGCTGTTCGAACCAGGCATCGGCAACTTCACGGGAGCCAAGGTGCAGATCCACGTGGACTCTGATGCAAGACCCGTCCATCATAAAGCTCGGGCAGTTCCGTACATGATGAGGCAGGAGGTTGAAATCGAAACGGACAGACTCCAGCGTGAAGGAATTTAATGAATGGGCCAGCCCCATTGTTCCTGTACTGAAACAATCAGAATCTGTGGCGACTACAAGGCTACGATCAACAGGGTTTCGAAACAGGATCAGTACCCGTTACCGAAGGCTGATGACTTGTTTGCAACTCTAGCTGAGGGAAGTCATTCACCAATCTGGACTTGACGTCGGCCTACATGACACAGGAGCTGGTCGAGACGTCGAAGAGACTTACATGCATTAACACGCATAAAGGACTGTTTATTTATCACAGGTGCCCTTTTGGAATTTGCTTGGCTGCAGCAATATTTCAGAGGAACATGGAGAGTCTACTGAAGTCCGTTCGCAGAACCGTCGTGTTCCAAGATGACATCCTGATCACAAGTCATGACTCCGAGGAACATCTGAACAATCTGGAAGAGGTTCTGCATTGTCTGGACAATGAAGGACTCAGACTGAAACGCTTGAAGTGCGTCTTCATGGCACCAGAGGTCGAATTCCTGGGGAGGAAAATTGCTGCTGACGGCATCAGGCCCACGGACGGGAAAACCAAGGCCATCAAGAATGCACCCAAGCCGTAGAATGTGACGGAGCTGCGTTCGTTCCTGGGTCTACTCAATTATTTCGGTAACTTCTTACCTAAATTGAGCACCTTATTAGAACCACTGCACATGCTGCTAAGAAAAGTCGACAACTGGGTGGGGGGTACGTCTCAAGACAGAGCTTTTGAGAAAGCCACTAATCTACTTTGCTCTAACAAGCTGCTGGTACATTATGACCCACGTATTGGCCTGTGATGCTTCGTCGTATGGAATTGGTTGCGTACTCCAATAAGCAAATGAGTCGGGTAAACTTCAACCAGTTGCGTATGCTTTAAAAAGTTTGTCTAAAGCGGAAAGAGCCAACAGCATGGTAGAAAAAGAAGTACTAACCTGTGTGTATGAGATTAAAAAGATGCATCAGTACCTGTTTGGTCTTGGGTTTGAACGGGAGACAGATCACAAGCCGCTCATTTCACTGTTCTCTGAAACCAATGCTTCATCCCACATCTAGAGGTGGGCGCTGACATTATCTGCTTATGATTATGTCATTCGCCACAGACCTGGCGTCGAGAATTGTGCCGATGCTTTGAGCTGTCTGCCATTGCCCACACCGGATTTGTGGTTCCACAACCGGCGGACCTATAGTTAATTATGGATGCTTTTGAGAGTGAAGAAACCCTTTCATGGCTCAACAAATTAAGACCTGGACCAGCCAGAACCTGATTTTATCAGTGGTGAAGAGTTGCATCCTCAAAGGTGATTGATCTGCCATACCCAAGTAAATGTGCGAGGACATCAAATCTTATATTCGTCGCAAAGACGAACTGTCCATTCAGTCGCATTGTATACTGTGGGGCAATCGTATTGTTATGCCCAAGAAAGGGAGAGAGAAATTTGTACGTGAGCTACATAGCACACATCCTGGCATTGTAATGATGAAAATCATTGCCAGGTCTCATGTATGGTGGCCGGGAATTGACTCTGAGCTGGAATCATGTGTGCATCAGTGCAACACTTGCATGCAGCTCAGCAAAGCACTAGTGGAATCGTCACTGAGTCTGTGGTCGTGGCCGTCCAAACCATGGTCCAGGATCCACATAGACTTTGCAGGTCCCTTCCTGGGGAAGATGTTTTTAGTTATGGCGGATGCATATTCGATGTGGATAGAGTGTATAATCATGTCATCCAGCACATCCACAGCTACCATTGAGAATCTCAGTGTCATGTTCGCGACACATGGTCTGCCCGACATCGTTGTTAGCGACAACGGATCGTGCTTCACCAGTCAGGAGTTTCAAGAGTTCATGAAACTCAATGGTATCAAACACGTAAGGTCAGCACCGTTCAAACCTGAATCCAATGGGCAAGCAGAACGTGTTGTCCAAATCATAAAGCAGAGTATGAAGCGAGTAACCCAAGGGTCACTGCAGACCTGCCTGTCATGCATACTGCTTAGTTACAGGACAAGACCACACACGCTTACTGGGGTCTCACCTGCTGAGCTAGTGATGAAGAGAGATCTTAAGATCAAGCTAACTCTTGTACACCCTGACTTGAATAATCATGTTGAATATAGAAGACAAAGTCAGCAAGGGTATCACGATCGCGCAGCTGTGTCACGCGATATTTCTGTAAATGATCCTGTATATGTTCTGAATTATGGTCAGGGTCCCAAGTCGATCGCTGGTACTGTCATGGCTAAGGAGGGCAACAGAGTATTTATTGTCAAGCTCAAAAATGGGCAAACATGCAGGAAACATATGGATCAGACAAAGTTGCAGCACACAGACGAACCGGAACAGTTGGAGGAAGAGACAATCGACAACCAACCAACCTACCCCCAGTCATCAGAGGACGCAGTGGTCACCGGTGAATCGGGACTTTCAATCACTGACATGGTCAATGAAAATGGACTTTCAATCCCTGACATGGCCATTGCCACTCCCACCAGGTCAGCCACCCAGCCACCAGTCACAACAGACTTTGAACACTCACCCAAGGCTGGAGTTGAACTGAGACGGTCAACCCGCGAGCGTAAAACACCGGACCATCTCAATTTGTAAAAGACTGTGTTAATATCTCAGAGGGGTTATTGTCATACTTTTGAGATCACGAGCCACTAGATGGCGTCACTGTTGGAGGCCATTGGGCTGCATGCACATGTGTGCAGCCCAAGTATAAAAGGCCAGCCATTTTGTATATTAGTCACTTTGGGCCTTAATAAAGCAGAGCCAAGGTCATACCTCTTGGAGTTAAACAGTACTCAGTCTAACAGTTATTGCATACACAATAAAATGAAGCAGTCCATGCCCACATGCTGCAAGACCTGGACAACATTCAGGCTTGGATGGTAAGTGGCGGAAAAACATTCGTGCCACACAAGTGCCAGGCAATGACCATCTCCAACAAGTGAAAGTCTAACCACTTCCCCTTGATATTCAATGGCATTACCATCGCTAAATCTCCCACCATCAACATCCTGGGGGCCACCATTGTCAAGAAACAGTCGCATAAATAAGAGCAGGTCACAGGCTGGGTATTCTGTGGCAAGTGTCTCACCTCCTGACTCCCCAAAGCCTTTCCACCATCTACAAAGCACAAGTCAGGAATGTGATGGAATACTTTCCACTTGCTTGGATGAGTGCAGCTCCAACAACACTCAAGAAACTCAACACAATGCAGGATAAAGCAGCCCCACTTGATTGGCACCCCTTCAACATTCAATCCCTCCACCACCAGCACACCGTGGCTGCAGTGTGTACCATCTATAAGATGTACTGCAGCAACTCACCACGGCTTCTTTGGCAGCACCTCCCAAACCCATGTCCTCTACCACCTGAAGGACACGGGCAGCAGGCACATGGGAGCACCATCACCTGCAAGTTCCCCTCCAAGTTACGCACCATTCTGACTTGGAAATATATCGCCATTCCTGCATCGTCACCGGGTCAAAATCCTGGAACTCCCTCTCTAACAGCACTATGGGAGTACCTTCACCACAAGGACTGCAGCGGTTCAAGAAGGCGGCTCACCACCAGGAAGGAAGAAGAATGGAAGAGCAACAGTGGTCGGGGAGTCAATAATCAGGGGAGCAGACAGGTGTTTCTGCGGTCACAGAAGTGACTCCAGGATGGTACGTTGCCTCCCTGGTGCCAGGGTCAAGGATGTCACTGAGCGGCTGCAGGGCATTCTGGGGGGAAAGGGTGAACAGCCAGAGGTCGTGGTCCATATCGGTACCAGTGACATAGGTAGAATGAGGGATGAGTTCCTGCAGGCAGAGTTTAGGGAGCTAGGAGAGAGATTAAAAAGCAGGACTTCAAAGGTAGTAATCTCCGGGTTACTGCCGGTGCCACGTGCTAGTGAGTACAGAAATAGGAGGATAGAGAAGATGAATACGTGGCTGGAGAGATGGTGCAGGCGGGAGGGATTTAGATTCCTGAGACATTGGGACCATTTCTGGGGGAGGTGGGACCTGTACAAGCCGGATGGGTTGCACCTCAACAGAGCCAGGACCACTATCCCCATGGGAGGGTTTGCTAGTGATGTTGGGGAGGGTTTAAACTAGCTTGGTAGGGGGATGGGAACCAGAGGATAGATTCAGTGGGGAGAGAAGCAAAGCTGGACTTGGGCAGCAGAGAAGTAGAAAGTGAATTTGGAAGACAGAGAAAACAAGGGCTGGAAAATAGACAACAAGGGAGTTTGGCAATACTAAATGATATATACTGCAATGCAAGGAGGATAGGAAATAAGGCAGATGAGCTGAGAGCACAGATAGACACTTGGAGTATGATATTATAGCCATTACTGAGACATGGCTGAAAGGCAGCTCAACATTCCTGGTTACAGGCTTTTCAGACGGGATAGAGAGGGGGGTAAAAAAGGAGGGGGGTCACAGTATTGACTAAAGAAACAATTACAGCTTTGAGAAGGGATGATATGTTAGAGGGGTCATCAAACGAGGCCATATGCGTTGAATTGAAGAACAAAAAGGGGCAATCACATTACTGGGAGTGTACTATAGACCTCCAAACAGTCAGAGGGAGATAGAAGAACAAATATGTGGGCAAATTGCTGCAAATTGCAAAAACTATACAACTGTAATAGTGGGGGATTTCAACTAATCTAATATTAATTGGGAAAAAAGTAGTGTGAATGGTACAGAGGGTGCAGAATTCCTAAAATGTATTCAGGAGAACTTCTTTAGCCAGTATGTAACAAGCCCAACAAGGGAGGGCGTGGTTCGGGACTTGTTTTTGGGGAATGAAGAGGAGCAGGTGGAAGGGGTATCAGTGGGAAAGCATTTTGGTGCTAGTGATCATAATTCAGTAAGATTTAGGGTAGTTATGGAAAGGACAAAGATAGACCAGGAAAAAAAAGTTCTCAATTGGGGTAAAGCCAATTTTGCTGAGCTGAGATGGGATTTGGCCAAAGTGGACTGGAAACGGCCACTTGATGGTAAATCAGTGTCAGAGCAGTGGGAGGTATTCAAGGAGGAGATCCAGAGGGGCATACAGGGTAAGAT
This sequence comes from Pristiophorus japonicus, assembly GCF_044704955.1. Classification (NCBI taxonomy): domain Eukaryota; kingdom Metazoa; phylum Chordata; class Chondrichthyes; family Pristiophoridae; genus Pristiophorus; species Pristiophorus japonicus. Next base: position 307,437,228 of record NC_091979.1, read on the forward strand.
AAAGAAAAAAAGGGAAGCTTATGACAGATTCCGAGAACTCAATACTGCAGAGACTCTAGGGGAGTATAAGAAATGCAGGGGTGCAAGTAAAAATATATCAGGAAAGCAAAGAGAGAGCATGAAAGAATGTTGGAAAGTAAAGTTGGGGAAAACCCAAAGATGTTTTATAAATACATTAAGAGGAAGAGGATAACTTGAGAAAGAGTGGGGCCTATTAAAGACCACAAAGGAAATCTGTGTGTGGAGGCAGAAGATGTGGGTATGATTTTTAAGGAATACTTTGCATCTGTTTTCACAAAAAAAGGGGGGTGATGCAGACTTTGCAATGAGAGAGGAGGAGTGTGAAATATTAGACGAGACAAACATAGTGAGGGAGGAAATATTAAGGGGCTTAGCAGCTTTGAAAGTGGATGAAATATATCCCATGCTGTTAAGAGAAGCAAAAGAGGAAATAGCAGAGGCTCTGACCATCATTTTCCAATCCTCTCTGGCTACAGATGTGGTGCCAGAGGGCTGGAGGACTGCTAATGTTGTACCTTTGTTTAAAAAGGGAGAAAGGGATAGACCGAGTAATTACAGGCCAGTCAGCCTAACCTCAGTGGTGGGAAAATTATTGGAAAAAGTCCTGAGGGACAGGATAAATCTTCATTTGGAAAGACATGGATTATCAAGGACAGTCAGCATGGATTTGTTAAGGGAAGGTCATGTTTGACCAACTTGATTGAATTTTTCGACGAGGTAACCAGGAGGGTCGATGAGGGCAGTACATATGATGTAGTGTATATGGATTTTAGCAAAGCTTTTGGTAAGGTTGGTCATGCAGACTGGTCACAAAAGTGAAAGCGCATGGGATCCAGGGCAAATTGGCAAGTTGGAGCCAAAATTGGCTCAGAGGCAGGAAGCAAAGGGTAATGGTTGATGGGTATTTTTGTGACTGGAAGGCTGTTTCCAGTGGGGTTCCACAGGGCTCAGTGCTGGGTCCCTTGCTTTTTGTGGTATATATCAATGACTTGGACTTGAATGTTGGGGGTATGATTAAGAAGTTTGCAGATGACACTAAAATAGGCTGTGTGGTTGATAATGAAGAAGAAAGCTGTGGACTGCAGGAAGATATCAATGTACTGGTCAGGTGGGCAGAGCAATGGCAAATGGAATTCAATCTGGATAAGTGTGAGGTAATGTATTTGGGGAGGTCTAACAAGGTAAGGGAATACACATTAAATGGTACATCACTGAGAAGTGTAGTGGAACAAAGGGACCTTGGAGTGCAAGTCCACAGATCCTTAAAGGTAGCAGGCCAGGTGGATAAGGTGGTTAAGAAGGCATGGAATACTTGCCTTTATTAGTCGAGGCATGGAATACAAGAGCAAGGAGGTTATGCTTGAACTGCATAAAACATTGGTTAGGCTGCAGCTGGAGTACTGTGTGCAGTTCTGGTCACGACATTACAGGAAAAATGTGATTGGTTGGAAAGGTTGCAGAGGAGATTTACAAGAATGTTGCCTGGACTGGAGAATTTTGGCTATGAGGAAAGATTTGAGATGCTGGGTCTGTTTTCTTTAGAACAGAGGAGGCTGAGGGGAGACCTGATTGAAGTATATAAAATTATGAGGGGCCTGGATAAAGTGGATAGGAAGGACCTGTTTCCCTTGGCAGAGGGGTCAACAACCAGAGGTCATACATTTAAAGTAATTGGGGGAAGGCTTAGAGGAAATATGAGGAGAAATTTCTTCACCCAGAGGGCGGTGGGGGTCTGGAACTCACTGCCTGAAAGGGTGGTAGAGGCAGAAACCCTCATCACATTTAAAAAAGTACTTGGATGTGCACCTGAAGTGCCGTAACCTACAAGGCTACGGACCAAGAGCTGGAAAGTGAGATTAGGCTGGATAGCTCTAGGTTGGCCGGCGGGGACACGATGGGCCGAAGTGACCTCCTTCCGTGCTGTAAATTTCTATGATTCTATGATTCTGAGGGGCAATTAGGGATGGGCAATAAATGCTGGCCAATGCAGCGATGCCCACATCCTGGAATGAATACAAAGTTCTGGATGAGCAGAAATTTTCTCCGATTAAATATTAGAAGATCGAAGCCATTGTTTTTGGTCCCTGCCACAAACTCTGTTCCCTAGATACTGACGCCACCCCTCTCCCTAACTTCTGTCTGAGGCTGAACCAGACTGTTCACAACCTTGGTGTCATATTTGACCCTGAACTGAGCTTACGATCACATATCCGTGGCATAACTAAGACCGCCTATGTCCACCTCCGTAACATCGTCCGTCTCCACCCTTGCCTCAGCTCATCCGCTGCTGGAACCCTCATCTATGCCTTTGTGACCTTTAGACTTGACTATTCAAATGCACTCCTGGCTGGCCTCCCACATTTTACCCTATGTAACCTTGAGGCCATCCAAAACTCGGCTGCCCATGTCTTAACTCGCACCAAGTACCCGTTCACCCATCACCCCTGTGCTCGCTGACCTACATTGGCTCTCGGTTAAGCAACGCCTCGATTTCAAAATTCTTATTCTTGTTTTCAAATCCTTCCATGGCCTCGCCCCTCCCTTTCTCTGTAATCTCCTCCAGCCCCACAAACCCCCCGAGATATCTGTGCTCCTCTAATTCTGTCCTCTTGAGCATCCCTGATTATAATCGCTCAACCATTGGTGGCCATGTCTTCTGTTGCCTAGGCCCTAAGCCTAAACCTCTCCGCCTCTCTACCTCTCTTTCGCCCTTTAAGACTCTCCTTAAAACCTACCTCTTTGACCAAGCTTTTGGTCACCTGCCCTAATTTCTCCTTATGTGGCTCGGTGTCAACTTTTTTGTTTTATAGTACTTCTGTGAAGCGCCTTGGGATGTTTCACTATGTTAAAGATGCCATATATATATATACACAAGTTGCTGTTGTTGGATTGCATGGTTCAGCGAATGCACACCTCAGAAGAGCACATACTATCTATGCAGAATAGATGGCTATCTATGGAAGATAGATGGTTATCTATGGAAAATAGATGGCAGAGGCTCATAGATGTCCTCTCTAGGAGGCATGTCAGTGTAGACGTGGGTCCTCATGGCCCCACTGATGTGCTGCAAGGTGCTCTCCAGCTCCTTGCTAGCAGCGCTGTGCAGATGGCACATGAGAGGGATGATGGTGAGAGGGGATAAGGAAGTGGGGGCTCCTCTCAAAGCGCTTCCACTTCTCCACCATTTCCTCCCCCTCAGCCAGAGCCCCGGACGCCTCCCCGGACAGCAACGTGCTCGGATGCTGGTGGGATCTGGAACTCCGCTCCTCCTCCTTGTCTTTCAGCTGATGCTCCTCCTCCACCTCTGAAGAGGCTCTGCACTCAGTGCTTTGCTCCTCATGCATCGCCAATCCTTGCTGCTGCGCTATGTTGTGCAGGGTACAGCACACCACGATGATTCTGGAGACTCTGGCTGGTGTGTACTGAAGGGCTCCTCCAGATCTGTCAAGGCATCTAAATCGCATTTTCAGCATGCCTATTGTCTGCTCGATGACACATCTGGTGGAAATGCGGCTTTCATTATATCTCTCCTGGGTCTCAGTACTTGACCTCATCAAGGGTGTCATGAGCCATGTCGTCAGTGGACAGCCCTTGTCTCCAAGCAGCCAGACGGAAAGTCTGTTTGGAGATGTGAAGAGCTGAGGGAGGGAGGACTGGCGCTGGACGAAAGAGTGCTGCCAGGGAATTTGGCACAAACATGCATGATGATCTTCCTATGGTTGCAGATTGAGGGAGTGGAAGCCCTTGCGGTTGACAAAGACTTCTGGGTGATGATGGGGTGCCCTCCAGGCCACATGTATGCAGTCGGCGATGCCATGCGCGATAGCCTGAGCCTCATTTGACACCGCTGCTCAGTCATGTTGAGGAAGCTCATCCTCTGCCTGTATAGCCTGTGTTTGGGGTATCGCCTCAGGTGCAGTGCAGCCCTGCATTGATGCCCTCTGTCCTGTGGAGCATCAGGGCATTGAGGGGAAGGTCGATGGTGCTGTTGTTGATATGCCTGCTGCTGGTGTTGGGGCTCATTGTGGTCCGATTCTGAGGACCAAGGTGACACAGTATAAACGGCACCCATGCTGATGGAATTGATGGCAGGTGAAGTACAGTTGACAGAAGCAATCTGTTAATGGTGAGAGAGGTTCTTTCAATGAGGTGAGACTGGATGGAGACTTTGCAGCAAACACTTGTAGCCTGTAGAAAGCTCAATCTGTGCTGTCAATGTAGTCAGCAACAGCTTCTGCCTGAGGAAAGTGATCACCTGTCAGGTGGGAGCTTTTACTGTACATTTGATGCTGTCAAGTAATCAGCTGGATCAATGGCCACTCACCTCCCACCTGAGATTGACAGCCGTGGTTCCTGAGCTCCGTGAATCCTGTGGCCTTGCAAGGAAATTTGAAGTGTAGGGGGGGGGGGAAAGATTCTTAAGTGTCTGACAACACGCTGATAATGATTTCAATTGAGTCGCCCGCCTCTGGTTGGGTCGCTGCCGCACTAGAAAATGCACCCGAGGAAAAGGTGCGGGGGGGGGTAACGGCGGGTTCCCTTCCCCCTCCCCCCTCTAAATTTTATCAAATTTCCCACCCGACCCATCTCCATTGCTGCCCGCTACCAACCCAGAAAATTCTGGCCATCGTATCTTTACTTTATATTTACGGTTTACCCTTCTTCCTCCAACTTTCCCCATTCCTTCCTCTTCTCTGTTCCTTCACACCTCGTTAAATCGCTCGACAATAATGGCCTGGAATTTAGTGCATGCGCAGCCTCACGCAGAAATCCTGAAGTTGTGGCCAGTCATTCACTGCTCCGATATTGGTAGCACTGTGCCTCCCATCCCCTGCTCCCCCTCCCCGCTCCCCCCCTCCCCTCCACCCCACAGCCGGCAATCAGTCTAATGTGTGAAAACTTTGGCTATTTCAAGGTAATATCGCTGTTAGATACTCCATTAAAAGTTGGACTCTTTTTGATTAGGTGTAACTGGGATTTTAACAGCGTATTGACCGCTAACCAAAGGTTGTAGCCCTGAAAAACTAAATTAATTTTGTGGAGTGTCAAATTTATCCATTTTAATGAAAATTAATGTTTTAAAAAAACTTTAATAACATTTATCTTTTTTAAATTTTTTATTTCAGCCCCAATCTTTGTTTAGCTCTCTGTAACATTTTTAAAAAGTTAGAATCAAAAGAGCTTACTCATTTCCTGGTTCTTGGTCTGTGAGAATTCTGCTTTGTGATTTGCTGCTTAGACAGCTTGTTGACTTCACAGCAGCTCGCACTAGGGCATCCCCACTGCACTGATCTCAGTTGCACGTCGGAAAAGCCGAACTTCTCGCCACAGAGATCGCGAGATCTTTGTGGGAACCTTGCTTCGGGGCCAGTGGTGAACACCTTTGCTTCACCCCGACCGCAAATTACAGGCCAATATCTGCAGTGCCATTGTCAAGCACAATAATAAAGGCAACAAAACATGGCTCAAAATCCATGTGGCCGTTCTGTATCTGTGAATTCATGGGGAAACTGCGTACTCATGCTCCTATATACAGAAAGGTCATGTTATTCAGTGGGGATTTGGACTGATTTTTCTTCCTCACATGGTGTTATCCATGCTCCCACAGAGATAATTTAGTAACCGGTTCCAAGTTTGCAGTGGACGACTCTCTGTTTCACTCTGTGGAGACTTAAGATATGTTTAAAAATATCAAGGGCTAGACTTTCCACTTTCTGGCTATCGCCCCAAAAATGAGCGATGTTCCACCCTTGGTGATGTGTCAGCCTTCATGATCGATGGAACATCGCCCATTTTTTGGGATCACGACTTTCGGCTCAGCGATAACCCAGTGATGTGAAATGGGCCCAGTGATAGACCAGTGATAGGCCAGTGATGTGAAATGGGCCCAGTGATAGTCCAGTGATGTGAGATGGGCCCAGCGATAGGCCAGTGATGTGAGATGGGCCCTTTCGATAGCCCAGTGATAGTTCAGTGATGTGAGATGGGCCCTTTCGATAGCCCAGTGATAGTCCAGTGATGTGAGATGGGCCCAGCGATAGACCAGCGATAGCCCAGTGATGTGAGATGGGCCCAGCGATAGTCCAGTGATGTGAGATGGGCCCAGCGATAGGCCAGTGATGTGAGATGGCCCAGCGATAGTCCAGTGATGTGAAATGGGCCCAGCGATAGTCCAGTGATGTGAAATGGGCCCAGCGATAGTCCAGTGATGTGAAATGGGCCCAGCGATAGTCCAGTGATGTGAAATGGGCCCAGCGATAGTCCAGTGATGTGAAATGGGCCCAGCGATAGCCCAGTGATGTGAAATGGGCCCAGCGATAGTCCAGTGATGTGAGATGGGCCCAGCGATAGTCCAGTGATGTGAGATGGGCCCAGTGATAGCCCAGTGATGTGAAATGGGCCCAGCGATAGTCCAGTGATGTGAAATGGGCCCAGCGATAGTCCAGTGATGTGAAATGGGCCCAGCGATAGCCCAGTGATGTGAAATGGGCCCAGCGACAGCCCAGTGATGTGAGATGGGCCCAGCGATAGTCCAGTGATGTGAAATGGGCCCAGCGACAGCCCAGTGATGTGAGATGGGCCCAGTGATAGCCCAGTGATGTGAGATGGGCCCAGCGATAGTCCAGTGATGTGAAACGGGCCCAGCGATAGTCCAGCAATGTGAAACGGGCCCAGCGATAGTCCAGTGATGTAAAATGGGACCAGCGATAGCCCAGTGATGTGAAATGGGCCCAGTGATAGACCAGTGATGTGAAATGGGACCAGCGATAGCCCAGTGATGTGAAATGGGCCCAGTGATAGACCAGTGATGTGAAATGGGCCCAGTGATAGACCAGTGATGTGAAATGGGACCAGCGATAGCCCAGTGAAGTGAAATGGGACCAGCGATAGCCCAGTGATGTGAAATGGGCCCAGTGATAGACCAGTGATGTGAAATGGGCCCTTTCGATAGCCCAGTGATGTGAAACAGACCCAGCAACAGCCCAGCAATGCGGAAGGCAAAGCTTCCCTAGCAATGGCCTTCTGCGCATGCGTTTTTCTTTGGTAGACAGGTTTTCCCTCGTCTCGGGAGGTCAGGGGTCATCCACACATATGCAGAAGGCAAAGGGAGGGGGAGAGAGAGACAGAGAGGAAGGAGAGGAGGAAAGCAGAGTTAGAGAGAAGAGATAGAGCGAGAGAGAAGAGAAAAAAGAGATAAAGGAAAGAGATAAAAAGAGATTAGAGATATAAAGAGATTATAAGATAAAGAGAAAGTATGTCCTCATCAGATAACAGTATTCATGATGTGGAGTGGGGTAGGAAGAGGACAAAGCCTTTCTCCGATGAGGCAAACGAGGCCCTCGTCCAGGAGGTGCATTCCCGGTGGGTCGAATTAACCCGGGGTGTGCGTGGGAAACCTCTACCCCGGGCTTGCAGAAAGATTTGGGGCGAGATTGCCGATGCCATCTCCTCGGCGTCCCATGAGCAGAGGGGGCCCGACCAGTGCCGGAAGCGCTGGAACAGTCTTGTTGTGTCAGCAAGAATAAGTACAGATTTTATATTGTATTGATGAAGATTGTAATTATAATTATAATCGTAAATCTCCTGGATTGAATTTAATTTTGTAACTTCTTATATACTATATATATATTCCCTGCTAAGATCTGGACAGGGCTATGAACCTATGACCTCTCTGGCTGCTGTCACTTACACAGGGACCCAGCATGGACTGGGGGAGAGCTGCCCTTGCTCACTGTCTGCCCTGGGACACTTTTGGACATTAGCTCCTGTCATTGCCGAGTCCAATGGCGATTGTAATATAGAGAGATGTATGTGTCAAGCTGTAGCTCCTAAAGACGCCGATCCTTGTTATAACCGTGCATCAATTGTGGTTACATTTGCATGTAACATTGGAAACTGTTGTCGTTCCATGATATTACCTAGTCAATTAGCTTATGCCATGCTCTTTTCACGTTTGCAGAAGAAGATATCGAACAACCGCTTAGAGCAGAGGCGCACCGGAGGGGGCATTGCTCAGGTACAGCCACTTTCCGACCTTGCGGCACTTGTGGGCACCCATAGTCGCTCGGCCACCACCCGTAGTGTTGCAGAATCCTCCCGTGCGTCACGTGAGTAATGTTTCAAGCAGTGTTAAAGTAACGTAACGTCATTTAATTATAAAATAATATACGAATGATGTCATGCTGTGCATGCAGCCTCTGTGCTGCTCTCAGGTTGACAACATAAGAACATAAGCAATAAGAGCAGGGACAGGTCATCTGTTCCCTTCTCTGTGCGCCCCCCATAAACCCTCACTCCCTCATTCTGTCCATCTGCGACTGATGCAGCCGCGACAGCTTTCTGGGGCAGTGAAATCCACATGGTGCATTGATATGTAACGTCTCTCGGTAATGCGTACCCTTCTGTTCTAATAAGCTCCATAAGCTCAATTGTGTTTTGAAGGTCAACCCAAGGCGCAATGGAGGCCACACCTGCACCTGCGCCTTTGCAGGTGTCATTCACTATGGGTGGTGAGGAACAGGAGGAAGATACTACCACCGAACCAGGGGAGGAGGAAGAAGTCATGGAAGGAACAGAGGAGGATGAACCTGCGGCCACTTTGGCGATCGCGATTGGTAGAGGTGCCGGGACCAAGCGCCGTGCAGCCGGCAACGCTCAGGCGCTTTACAGTGCGCGTGCCGACCCCATGGAGGTCGGGTCAGCGAGTTCAGCACTCGCCTGCAGTGGACGATCGGATAGAGGGCTTGATCGCCCTGTGCGAGGAGATGGTCGCGATTAGTCGCGAGCATCTCCAGGCGTTGGTGGAGTTCACGCTTGACTTTTCCCAGGTGTCTGCTGTCCAAGCGGAGGCAACGCAGCAGCGCTTGCGGCGACGAGTGCACAGACCGCCGACACCAATGCCTTGCGGCATGCATTGTTGGTGGGACACGGCACTGCACCCCAAGGTGCCACTGTCACACACACCACCAGCACCAGCACACAGGCGAGTCAGGAGGAAACACTTCTTTCTGACTCGGAAGACGATGCCCCAGCTTCATCTTCCCCTCCAACACCCCCCCCAACAGGCGATCGCGCTACGATCACCCCCACCACGGCAGGAAGTCTTACCGTTGCCCGCTACACACCTGCGTCGTCTCGGTACCCGGGGACCAAAACGGGCCGGTGGGGCTAGGACAGGGGGGGACCAGGATCTGGAGGGAAACGTGGCCACAGGTAGGGAGGGGGGTGTTATTGTTGTTATTGTTATTGTTGTGTTTTGTTATCTTATTGTTACTGTTTTTAAATTCATTGTTGGGTTATAATTGGGGGCGGGGGGTGTTAAAAATGAGTGTTACATTATTAATTTTTTTATTGAAATTTACAATTGTTGTGCATTGTCTTATAATAACATAAGTTAAGTTAAAACATTAATGCAACTGTCGTACAACAATGGCCAGGCCAGGCCAGGCAAGGATAAAACGTAACAACGCAAATGCAACTGTTGTCTAACCGTAACTATAACTGTGACTGTCCCCAATGTAAGTTCATGCAAAGCGTACATTTATGAGCTGCTGGCGCAACTGCTTTGCAGCCGCGTAACTCTCTCAGGGTTTCTCCAGTCTTCTGGGGGGGGCGAGGGGCAGGAGGGAATACGGATTCATCGCCAGGCTGATTGTCCTCCCCGAGGTACTCACCAGCCTCCTCCTCCCCCGATCGTCTGCCTCTTCCACCTCCACTCCTTCCTGAGGTGGACCAGCAGCCCCATCTGGCAATTGTTGTCCTCTCCTTATAGCTAGGTTATGCAACATGCAGCACACCACAATAAACTCAGTGACTGGTCAAGGTGGTACTGTAGGCTGCCTCCAGAGTGGTCAAGACATCTGAAGCGCTACTTCAGCATTCCAATTGTCTTTTCAACGATATTGCGTGTAGCTATATGGCTTTCATTGTAACGCTTCTCAGTTTCCGTCAGGGGATTACGCAGGGGGTTCATGAGCCAGCTGGCAAGGCCATATCCTTTAGCCCCCAGCATCCAACCATAATCTTCTGGCTGACTGTCAAACAGGTCTGAGACAGAGCTCTCACGCAGGATGTGCGCATCACGGATGCTGCCTGGAAATGTAGCATTTACTGCCATGATTATTTGGTTGTGGTCGACAACGAGCTGCACATTCAGGGAGTGGAATCCCTTTCGGTTACGAAACATCTCCGCGCTCTGTAAAGGTGCTTTCAGGGCGATGTGCGTGCAGTCTATTGCTCCCTGCACCTTGGGGAAGTTTGCTATTCTCGAGAAACCCAAAAACTCTCACGGTCTGCGCCTCCCTGGTCATAAGGAAGTTTATAAAGTCCATCCTGCGAGCATAAAGGGCTTCAGTCGCCTGTTGAATGGAGCAGTGTGTGGCGTGCTGAGAGATACCACAGATGTCACCAGCTGAAGCCTGAAAGGAGCCAGATGCGTAGAAGGATAGTGCCACAGTAACCTTTACCTCAACGGACAGTGCAGTCCTGATGGAGCTGGTAGGCTGCAGATCCCCCTTGTTGAGCTGGCATATCTCATCGATGACCTCCTTCCGGAAGCGCTGCCTCCTAAGGCACGTGTTATCAGACAAGTTGAGGTACGATTGCTTTTTCCTGAAAGTTCGTCGGTTGTACGTTCTCCTCCTCCGCCTCGGCATTCGTCTGCCACCTCTTCGATCGGCCCCTTCACTAAACCCTTCACTTAACTCAACTTCAGACGCCAGCATGTGAGCATGTACAAGTAATGGTAGAGATGCTACAGGCCCCATCATTATCATTATTATCACTATCACTATCACTATCACTATCACTGTTGTTATAATTGCCCTTGGTACTAACAAAATATAAAATATAAATAAATATACATATAAATATAAATAAAAGTATAAATGTGAGTGGATCCATCAGTAACATAACTCACAAATTATAAGCCCCTTGTTTAAGCAGCCTCCTCACTTCCTCCGACATTCAAAATGGCGTCCATAGTGCTGAGATTCTGTGAGGAAGGCCAGGTAAAAGCAGCTTTTCTCCAGCGATCTTTTCAGCGAGCGATCAGCCTGGCGATGTGTGGGTGATGTGCTGAAAGTTGCGCTGGGCGATGTGTGAGCGATCACCTCGGCGATCACCTTGGCGATGTGAGCCGAAAGTTGGGAGGGCAATTTTCCGGCAATGTTCCGGCCCAACTTTCCACTTTTTCATCAAAATGGGTGATAGCCTGCCATTTTGGGCAATATACGGGCAATTATAGACCGGTTAGCCTGACATCAGTAGTGGGGAAAATGTTGGAATCAATTATTAAGGATGAAATAGCAGCGCATTTGGAAAGCAGTGACAGGATCGGTCCAAGTCAGCATGGATTTATGAAAGGGAAATCATGCTTGACAAATCTTCTGGAATTTTTTGAGGATGTAACCAGTAGAATGGACAAGGGAGAACCAGTGGATGTGGTGTATTTGGACTTTCTAAAGGCCTTTGACAAGGTCCCACATAAGAGATTGGTGTGCAAAATTAAAGCACATAGTATTGGGGATAATGTACTAGCATGGATAGAGAATTGGTTGACAGACAAGAAGCAGAGAGTCGGGATAAACGGGTCCTTTTCGGAATGGGAGGCAGTGACTAGTGGAGTGCCGCAGGGCTCAGTGCTGGGACCCCAGCTCTTTACAATATACATTAATGATTTGGATGAAGGTATTGAGTGTAATATCTCCAAGTTTGCAGATGACACTAAACTAGTGGCGGTGTGAGCTGTGAGGGGGATGCTAAGAGGCTGCAGGGTGATTTGGACAGGTTAGGTGAGTCGGCAAATGCATGGCAGATGCAGTATAATGTGGATAAATGTGAGGTTATCCACTTTGGTGGCAAAAACATGAAGGCAGAATATTATCTGAATGGCAGCAGATTAGGAAAAGGGAGATGCAATGAAACCTGGGTGTCATGGTACATCAGTCATTGAAAGTTGGCATGCAGGCAGCAGGCGGTGAAGAAGGCAAATGGCATGTTGGCCTTCATAGCCAGGAGATTTGAGTATAGGAGCAGGGAGGTCTTGCTGCACTTTGTACAGGGCTTTGGTGAGGGCTTTCCCACTAATCTTTGTGTCATCTGCAAATTTTGTTACACTACACTCTGTCCCCTCTTCCAGGTCATAGAAACATAGAAACATAGAAAATAGGTGCAGGAGTAGGCCATTCGGCCCTTCTAGCCTGCACCACCATTCAATGAGTTCATGGCTGAACATGCAACTTCAGTACCCCATTCCTGCTTTCTCACCATACCCTTTGATCCCCCTAATAGTAAGGACTACATCTAACTCCTTTTTGAATATATTTAGTGAATTGGCCTCAACAACTTTCTGTGGTAGAGAATTCCACAGGTTCACCACTCTCTGGGTGAAGAAGTTTCTCCTCATCTCGGTCCTAAATGGCTTACCCCTTATCCTTAGACTGTGACCCCTGGTTCTGGACTTCCCCAACATCAGGAACATTCTTCCTGCATCTAACCTGTCTAAACCCATCAGAATTTTAAACGTTTCTATGAGGCCCCCTCTCATTCTTCTGAACTCCAGTGAACAATGCTAAAGTTTACTCACTGTTATTGAAGAGAAAAAAGAAAAACTACTCACCAATCACCAGCCAATCACTTACCCCATGGCTGTGACGTCACCTTTCTATTTCTTTCTACTTTTTTGCCTTCTCCTTGTAGCTGCACAAGCCATGCCTCAGCGCCACTGCCCGAACTCCTGAACTCGCGGCCTTTTTATAGGCCTCCGACCCCGGTGCCTTCTATACATCGTCCACGCCTCAGATCCATACAGGAGGGCAGGTATTACTACAGCCCTGTAGATCATGAGCTTGGTGATAGATTTGAGGGCCAGGTCTTCAAACACCCTTTTCCTCAGACGGTCGAAGGCTACACTGGCGCACTGGAGGCGATCTGAATCTCCGCATCAATGTCTGCCTTTGCTGATAAGAGGCTCCCGAGATATGGGAAATGGTCCACGTTGTCCAGGGCCGTGCCGTGGATCTTGATGATTGGAGGACAGTGCTGTGCGGCGGTGACAGGCTGGTGGAGGACCTTTGTCTTATGGATATTAAGCGTAAGGCCCATGCTTTCATATGCCTCAGTGAATACATCGACTATATCCTGGAGTTCAGCCTCAGAATGTGCACAGACCCAGGCGTCGTCCGCAAACTGCAGCTCAACGACAGAGGTTGGGGTGGTCTTGGACCTGGCCTGGAGGCGGCGTAGGTTAAACAGCTTCCCACTGGTTTGTAGTTTAGTTCCACTCCAGTGGGGAGCTTGTGGATTGTGAGGTGGAGCATGGCGGCGAGGAAGATTGAGAAGAGGGTTGGAGCAATAACGCAGCCCTGTTTGACCCTGGTCCGGACGTGGATTGGGTCTGTAATGGATCCGTTGGTAAGGATCACGGCTTGTCTTGGAGCAGGCGAAGGATGTTGACAAACTTTTGGGGGCATCCGAAATGGAGGAGGACATTCCATAGACCCTCACGGTTGACAGTGTCAAAGGCCTTTGTAAGATCGAAGAAGGCCATGTATAAGGGCTGGAGCTATTCCCTGCACTTTTCCTGCAACTGTCGCGCTGCAAAGATCATGTCCGTTGTGCCCCGTAGGGGACGAAATCCGCACTGTGATTCCAGACGGAGCTCCTCGGCCACAGGGATAAGACTGTTGAGGAAAACTCTAGCGACAACCTTCCCAGTGGTTGATAGCAGGGAGATTTCCCTGTTGTTGCCGCAGTCGGACTTATCGCCATTTTTTAAAATGGTCACAATTACTGCATCTCTGAGATCTCCCCGCATGCTCTCCTCCCTCCAGATGAGAGAGATGAGGTCATGTATCTGCGCCAACAGCGTCTCTCCGCCATACAGGGATTCCATCCGCACCTGTAGCCTTGTTATTCTTGAGCTGTTTTAAGTCTTTGCCTACCTTGTGCAATGTTGGAGCTTCACTGAGATGGTGGCGGGTCGCATGCTGTGGGATGGATTCGAGAACACTCAAGTCAAAGGCAGAGTCTCGATTGAGGAGATCTTCAAAGTGCTCCTTCCAGCGGGCCCTGACAGCCTCGATGTCCTTGATGAGTGTTTCCCCATTCTTGGCCTGGAGTGGGGTGGGGCCTTGGGAGTTTGGACCGTAGGTGGCCTTGACTGCAATGAAGAATCCTCGCATATCATGGCTATCGACCAGTTGTTGAATCTCCTGTGCTTTCTCCATCCACCACCTGTTCTTTAGGTCCCGGGTTTTTTGTTGGACCAGAGCCTTGAGCCGTCTGTAATGTTGTTTTGCAGCTCCCGAGTTGGGTTGTTGCTTGAGGCTCAGAAATGCTTTGCGCTTGCGATCTATTCGTTCTTCGATCTCCTGATCATTTTCATCAAACCAGTCCTGGTGTTTACTGGTTGAGTGACCAAGTGTCTCTTCACAGGCACTGGTTATAGAGGCCTGGAGGGCAGACCAAGCGCTGTGGGCATTCAGCATCTCAGGGTCATCAAGGCACATCAGATTGGCTGTGAGGCGCTGGCTGTATAGGGCTCTCTTAGCTGGGTCTCTCAGTGCCCCGGCATTAACTTTTTTGCGGCACTGCTTCTGCTGTCCCCTCTGCTTTGGGGCAATGTTAATGTTGATGATGGATCGGATTAGACGGTCGTCCGTCCAGCAGTTGTCAGCTCCTGTCATGGCGCGAGTAATGCGCACATCCTTGCGATCCCTGGCTCGGACGATGACATAGTTGAGCAGGTGGTAGTGTTTGGAGCGAGGATGTTGCCATGATGCCTTGTATTTGTCCCTCTGGCGGAACAAGGTGTTGGTGATGAAGAGTTCATGTTCTAGACATTTTGTCAGGAGTAGGGTACCGCTGAAGATGCTTTTCCCTACCCCCTCTCTGCCTCCCCAGAGGGCTGTGTCTTTGCCGATCCTGGCCTTAAAGTCACCTAGGAGGATCAATTTGTTGCCCGTGGGGACGCGGGACAAGGATGTCTCGAGGTTGGAATAAAAACCCTCTTTAGCCTCATCCGTTGCATCAAGTGTAGGGGAGTACGCGCTGAAGACTGTGGCACATTGGTTCCGGGATAGGGTAATATGAAGAGTCATGAGGCATTCGTTAACCCCACAGGGGGAGTCTTTTAGGCGGTTGACCAGCTCATTCTTGCCGGCAAAGCCGACTCTATGAAGGTGGCATTCTGCCTCTGTTTTCCCTTTCCAGAAGAAGGTGTAACCTCCACCATGTTCCTTCAACTGGCCTTCCCCTGCCCGCCGGGTCTTGCTTAGGGCGGTGATGTCAATGTCAAAACGTCTGAGTTCCCGGGCAACTATGGCGATGCGGCGTTCCGGCCTGTTGCTGTTGGGATTGTCCATGAGGGTCCTGACATTCCAAGTCCCGAACTTCATATTAACAGAGTGGAAGATGCCTATGCGTGAGTTCCTTTAACGTGGGGTGGTAATGCACACCGGCAACCACACGGGCTTAGTTGAGCAAAGTCTTGGTCCAGTGGCAAGTGGGTCCAAGCCAACTGGAGACCAGGCACAGCTGTATAAGTCTACTTGCCTACGGCAAAGTGTTGGCCACAACTCGGCACCAAGCATAATTAAAGCACATGGTATTGGGGGTAATGTACTGACATGGATAGAGAACTGGCTGGCAGACAGGAAGCAGAGAGTCGGGATAAACGGGTCCTTTTCAGAATGGCAGGCAGTGACTAGTGGAGTGCCGCAGGGCTCAGTGCTGGGAGCCCAGCTCTTTACAATATATATTAATGATTTAGATGATGGAATTGAGTGTAATATCTCCAAGTTTGCAGATGACATGTAACTTGGTGGCGGTGTGATCTGTGAGGAGGATGCTCAGAGGCTGCAGGGTGACTTGGACAGGTTAGGTGAGTGGGCAAATACATGGCAGATGCAATATAATGTGGATAAATGTGAGGTTATCGACTTTGGGGGCAAAAACACGAAGGCAGAATATTATCTGAATGTCGGAAGATTAGGAAAAGGGGAGGTGCAGCGAGACCTGGGAGTCATGGTTCATCAGTCATTGAAAGTTGCCATACAGGTACAGCAGGCAGTGAAGAAGGCAAATGGTATGTTGGCCTTCATAGCGAGGGGATTTGAGTATAGGAGCAGGGAAGTCTTGCTGCAGTTGTACAGGGCTTTGGTGAGGCCCCACCTGGAATATTGTGTTCAGTTTTGGTCTCCTAATCTGAGGAAGGATGTTCTTGCTATTGAGGGAGTGCAGCGAAGGTTCACCAGACTGATTCCAGGGATGGCTAGAATGACATATGAGAAGAGACTGGACCAACTGGGCCTTTATTCACTGGATTTTGAAGGATGAGAGGGGATCTCATAGAAACATATAAGAATCTGACTGGACTAGACAGGCTCGATGCAGGAAGAATGTTCCCGATGTTGGGGAAGTCCAGAACCAGGGGACACAGTCTTAGGATAAGGGGCAGGCCGTTTAGGACTGAGATGAGGAGAAACTTCTTCACTCAGAGAGTTGTTAACCTGTGGAATTCCCTGCCGCAGAGAGTTGTTGATGCCAGTTCATTGAATATATTCAAGAGGGAGTTAGATATGGCCCTTACGGCTAAAGGGATCAAGAGGTATGGAGAGAAAGCAGGAAAGGGGTACTGAAGGAATGATCAGCCATGATCTTATCGAATGACGGTGCAGGCTCGAAGGGCGGAATGGCCTACTCCTGCACCTATTTTCTATGTTTCTAACTTACACAAAAGAACTAGATTCTTGTAATTGGCAGTGTTACCGTAAATGTCTCCTGCGATGGAGTGGCGCACAAGCTACCTCTCTGGGTGGTAACGGGCGATGGTCCCACGCTACTCGGCAGGAACTGGCTGGGAATAATACGCTGGAACTGGGACGACATCCTAGCGCTATTGCCCGCTGACGACACTTCGTGTGCCCAGGTCTTAAACAAATTTCCTTCGCTGTTCGAACCAGACATCGGGAAATTCCAAGGAGCAAATGTGCAGATCCAGCTAATTCTCGGGGCGTGACCTATCCATCACATGGCGAGAGCAGTACCGTACATGATGAGAGAAAGGGTAGAGACCGAGCTAGACCGGCTGCAACAAGAGGGCATCATTTCACCGATCGAGTTCAGCGAGTGGGCCAGTCCTATTGTCCCAGTCCTCAAGGGAGACGGCACCGTCAGAATCTGTAGCGATTAAAAGTAACCATCAATCGTTTCTCCCTGCAGGACCAATACCCACTATCAAAAGCCGACGACCTCTTTGCAACGCTGGTGGGAGGAAAGACGTTCACGAAGCTGGATCTGACTTCAGCCTACATGACGCAGGAACTGGAGGAATCATCAAAGGCCCTCACCTGCATCAACACGCATAAAGGTCTTTTTGTTTATAACAGATGTCCGTTTGGAATCCGATCAACGGCACGATATTCCAGAGAAACATGGAAAGTTTACTGAAGTCGGTCCCGCACACCGTGGTCTTCCAGGACGACATCTTGGTCACAGGTCGGAACATAGTCAAGCATCTGCAGAACCTGGAGGAGGTTCTTAATCGACTCAACCGCATGGGGCTCAGGTTAAAACACTCGAAGTGCATTTTCCTGGTGTCTGGTGGAGTTCCTGGGAAGGAGGATTGCGGCAGACGGCATCAGGCTCACCAACGTGAAGATGGAGGCAATCGAGAACGCACCGAGGCCACAGAACGTGTAGTGCTGCAGTCGTTTCTAGGACTCTTGAAATACTTTGGTAACTTCTTACCGGGTCTCAGCACCCTGCTAGAACCACTGCATGCCTTACGACGAAAAGGGGGCAAATGGGTTTGGGGCAAAAGCCAAGAAAATGCCTTTGTAAAAGCGAGAAAATTGTTATGCTCAATCAAATTGCTTGTGTTGTATGATCCATGTAAGCGTTTGGTACTAGCATTTGATGCGTCGTCATATGGCGTCGGGTGTGTATTGCAACAAGCTAATGATTTTGGGAAACTGCAACCGGTTGCTTATGCATCCAGGAGTCTGTCTAAGGCTGAGAGAGCCTACAGCATGATTGAGAAGGAAGCGTTAGCGTGTGCCTATGGGATAAAGAAAATGCACCAATACCTGTTTGGGCTAAAATTCGAATTGGAAACTGACCATAAGCCACTTATATCCCTGTTTTCCAAGAGTAAAGAGATAAATACCAATGCATCGGCCCGCATCCAGAGATGGGCGCTCAAGTTGTCCGCACATAACTACGCCATCCGCCACAGGCCAGGCACAGAAAACTGCGCCGATGCTCTCAGTAGGCTGCCATTGCCCACCACGGGGGTGGAAATGGCGCAGCCCGCAGATCTAGCCATGGTTATGGAAGCATTTGAGAGTGAGCAATCACCCGTCACTGCCCAGCAGATCAAAACCTGGACGAGCCAGGACCCTTTATTATCTCGAGTCAAAAGCTGTCTGCTTCACGGGAGCTGGTCCAGTGTCCCAGTGGAAATGCAGGAAGAGATAAAGCCATTCCAGCGGCGCAAAGATGAAATGTCTATACAGGCAGACTGCCTTCTGTGGGGCAATCGAGTAGTGGTTCCCAAGAAGGGCAGAGACACCTTCATCAATGACCTCCACAGTATCCACCCAGGCATCGTAATGATGAAAGCGATAGCCAGATCCCACGTGTGGTGGCCCGGTATCGATGCGGACTTAGAGTCCTGCGTTCACAGGTGTAATACATGCTCGCAGTTAAGCAATGTACCCAGGAAGGCACCGCTAAGTTTTTGTTCTTGGCCCTCCAAACCGTGGTCTAGGGTACACGTCGACTATGCAGGCCCGTTCTTGGGTAAAATGTTCCTTGTGGTTGTAGACGAGTACTCCAAGTGGATTGAATGTGAGATAATGTCGGCTAGCACATCCACTGCCACTACTGAAAGCCTGCGGGCCATGTTTGCCACTCATGGCTTACCCGATGTTCTGGTGAGTGACAACGGGCCATGTTTTACCAGTGCTGAATTCAAAGAATTCATGACCCGTAACGGGATCAAACATGTATTAAACATGTATCGAACATAATTAAACATACAAGGGTATCTGACGATTCGGAAAGATAGACAAGAAGGGAAAGGAGGTGGGGTAGCTCTGTTAATAAAGGATGATATCAGGGCAGTTGTCAGAGACGATATTGGCTCTAATGAACAAAATGTTGAATCATTGTTGGTGGAGATTAGAGATAGTAAGGGGAAAAAGTCACTGGTGGGCGTAGTTTATAGGCCCCCAAATAATAACTTCACGGTGGGGCGGGCAATAACCAAGGAAATAATGGAGGCATGTGAAAAAGGAACGGCAGTAATCATGGGGGATTTTAACCTACATATCGATTGGTCAACTCAAATCGCACAGGGTAGCCTGGAGGAGGAATTCATAGACAGAACCTACAAGGGAGCAAGCTATCTTAGATCTGGTCCTGTGTAATGAGACAGGAATAATAAACGATCTCCTCGTAAAAGATCCTCTCGGAATGAGTGATCACAGTATGGTTGAATTTGTAATTCAGATTGAGGGTGAGGAAGTAGTGTCTCAAATGAGCGTACTATGCTTAAACAAAGGGGACTACAGTGGGATGAGGGCATAGTTGGCTAAAGTAGACTGGAAACACAGACTAAACGGTGGCACAATTGAGGAACAGTGGAGGACTTTTAAGGAGCTTTTTCATAGTGCTCAACAAAAATATATTCCAATGAAAAGGAAGGGCGGTAAGAGAAGGGATAACCGGCCGTGGATAACCAGGGAAATTAAGGAGAGTATCAAATTAAAAACCAATGTGTATAAGGTGGCCAAGGTTAGTGAGAAAATAGAAGATTGGGAAAATTTAAAACGAACATCTGTAGTGGGGAAAATGCTTGAAACTATCATTAAGGAAGAAATAGCGGGACATCTAGATAGGAATAGTGCAATCAAGCAGACGCAACATGGATTCATGAAGGGGAAATCATGTTTAACTAATTTACTGGAATTCTTTGAGGATATAATGAGCATGGTGGATCGAGGTGTACCGATGGATGTGGTGTATTTAGATTTTCAAAAGGCATTCGATAAGGTGTCACACAAAAGGTTACTGCAGAAGATAAAGGTACGCGGAGTCAGAGGAAATGTATTAGCATGGATAGAGAATTGGCTGCCGAACAGAAAGCAGAAAGTCGGGATAAATGGGTCCTTTTCGGGTTGGAAATCGGTGGTTAGTGGTGTGCCACAGGGATCGGTGCTGGGACCACAACTGTTTACAATATACATAGATGACCTGGAAGAGGGGACAGAGTGTAGTGTAACAAAATTTGCAGATGACACAAAGATTAGTGGGAAAGCAGGTTGTGTAGCGGACACAGAGAGGCTGCAAAGAGATTGAGATAGGTTAAGCGAATGGGCTAAGATTTGGCAGATGGAATACAATATCGGAAAGTGTGAGGTCATCCACCTTGGGAAAAAAAACAGTAAAAGGGAATACTATTTGAATGGGGAGAAATTACAACATGCTGCGGTGCAGAGGGACCTGGGGGTCCTTGTGCATGAATCCCAAAAAGTTAGTTTGCAGGTGCAGCAGGTAATCAGGAAGGCAAATGGAATATTGGCCTTCATTGCGAGAGGGATGGAGTACAAAAGCAGGGAGGTCCTTCTGCAACTGTATAGGGTATTGGTGAGGCCGCACCTGGAGTACTGCATGGTGCAGTTTTGGTTGCCTTACTTAAGGAAGGATATACTGGCTTTGGAGGGGGTACAGAGACGATTCACTTAATTGATTCCGGAGATGAGGGGGTTACCTTATGATGATAGATTGAGTAGACTGGGTCTTTACTCGTTGGAGTTCAGAAGGATGAGGGGTGATCTTATAGAAACATTTAAAATAATGAAAGGGATAGACAAGATAGAGGCAGAGAGGTTGTTTCCACTGGTCGGGGAGACTAGAACTAGGGGACACAGCCTCAAAATGCGGGGGAGCCAATTTAAAACCGAGTTGAGAAGGAATTTCTCCTCCCAGAGGGTTGTGAATCTGTGGAATTCTCTGCCCAAGGAAGCAGTTGGGGCTAGCTCATTGAATGTATTCAAGTCACAGATAGATAGATTTATAACTAATAAGGGAATTAAGGGTTATGGGGAGCGGGCAGGTAAGTGGAGCTGAGTCCACGGCCAGATCAGCCATGATCTTGTTGAATGGCGGAGCAGGCTCTAGGGGCTAGATGGCCTACTCCTGTTCCTAATTCTTATGTTCTTATGTTCTTATGTCACATCTGCCCCGTTTAAACCAGCGTCCAATGATCAGGCAGAGAAAGCATTGCAAACCATCAAGCAAGGCTTGAAGAGGGTAACTGAAGGCTCACTGCAGACTCGCCTATCCCGAGTCCTGCTTAGCTACCGCACGAGACCCCACTCACTCACTTGGATCCCACCTGCTGAACTGCTCATGAAAAGAGCACTTAAGACAAGGCTCTCGTTCGTTCACCCTGATCTACATAAACAGGTCGAGAGCAGGCGGCTTCAACAAAGTGCATACCATGATAGCGCAAATGTGTCATGCGAGATTGAAATCAATGATCCTGTATTTGTATTGAATTAGGGACAAGTTCCCAAGTGACTTCCCGGCACTGTCATGGCCAAAGAGGGGAGCAGGGTGTTTCGGGTCAAACTTTCAAATGGACTCATTCACCGGAAACACTTGGACCAAATCAAACTCAGATTCACGGACTACCCTGAGCAACCCACCTTGGACCCTACCTTTTTCGATCCCCCAACATACACACCAGCATCAACTGGCACAACGGTTGACCACGAAGCAGAACCCAACATCCACAGCAGCCCTGCAGGGCCCAACACACCAGGCAGCCCAGCAAGGCCAGCTGCACAGAAGCCCAGCGAGGGCCCAACAAATGATTCAACAACACCAGCCTTCACACCGAGTTGATCAACCAGGGCAAGAAGGGCTCCAGATCGACTCACATTGTAAATAGTTACCCTATTGACTTTGGGGGGGAATGTTGTTATATATGTGGACTTGTATTTAATCTGTACAGCCACCAGAGGGCTCATTCCCCGGGTGCCAAGGGATCCCATAATCCCTTGGGAGCACAGGTATTTAAGGAGGCTTCACAGGTTGGAGAGGCACTCTGGAGACCTGCAATAAAAGACTAAGGTTATACTTTACTTTGAGCTCACAGTATTCAGTCTGATTCTTTCTCCATACACTACAGAAAGGAAGAAAAAAACATTGTTTTTTACAGTTTGTAGCATGACACCTTGGTTCAGTGACTTACATTTGTTACGTTTTACAGTCGTGCGCCAGGATTGGGTAGATTGCATTCATGGTGCAGTCGAGGTCAGTAATGCGGTAGCAGTGCAGGTATATGAGGACGCAGGTTCCAGAGCAACCAGACGGGGTCCTAGTCGTCTGATAGCGGCGCTGTGCACCCTGCTAGTGGGGTGGGCTTGGTTCGCTCACCTAGCCAGGACTCAGGGCCTTTGCTGTTGCATAGTGGTGGGCAGAGCCACAGATGTGTGTGGCCTCCCTGTCCCCCTTTGAGGGCTACAGAGTCTTCTGCCTGCTCTCTAACGGTGTTGGGAACCTGACTGTTCCAGGTCCCGTTTGGGGAACTCGTTGGTTCTGACCTTTCGCTCCCGGACACGGCCGAGGTAGTGACTGGGTCTGGGGGCTGCGCCGTCTCCACCCAGGTGGTGGGCAACGGCGGCCGACTGCGCGTATTGCCACCATTTTTGTTTCCAAGTCCATGGTGAATAGTGCCATCGGGTGCCTGCAGCATGGGATGGACCTGGGGCAGGGTATCAGGATCAGTGCCTTCACCCTCCTGAGGTCGCTGGCCTATAACTTGTGGGAACACCTGGGGCATGGCATCAGGATCAGCGTCTTTACCCTCCCGAATTCGTCGCTTGCTGCTTTTGGGAAAACTCTATTCCCGACATCTCGCAACAACATTTTTTTCTTTACATTAGGACTGGTACCGACATTCTGCCACAAAAGCGGAAGAGTGCCTGTGAATTCGATCTCCTCCCCAGGAGTCCTACCACTGGAGCCGGGAAGGTACTTTTAGGTCATTCCGGTCGGATCATTGCCACTCAGTTGTGATGGACGGTCTATGCCTCAGGTGCTGTGCTGGTCTGTTCTCTGGTGCCTGGCCCAAGCGAAGGTGAGGTTTTGCTCTGCCTCTGAGCACGGGGGACATCGATTGCTGGAGTGATGAGGTTTTCCCATTTCCACTGGATCTTCCCCATCCACCTTCTTCCGAGTAGCGTTGGGCCATCACCTGCAACAATCCACAGAGGTAATTTGTGCACCATGCCATTATGGATTACACTTACATCAGCACTACCAAGGACTGGGATCAGCTCCTTGGTGTAGGTGCGCAACTTTTCCTGTACTGGAACCAGCTCAGCTCATTTTTCGTTCCATAGCCTCTCAAAGGCATCCTGGCTCATCACTGACTGGCTCGCTCCCGTGTCCACTTCCATGAAGACTGGAACACGCTTTATCTCGACTTCCAGCTTCACTGGAGGGCAATTGGTGGTGCAGGAATACACTCCATACACTTCTTCTTGGGGCTGAGCTGCCTCTCTGGCCAAATCATCATATTCCCCATTGGATTCAAAATCATCTACCGACTCTTCTGCGAGGTGGTGAGTTGTATTTCTTTTACACATATGCTGGAGGTGGCCCTTCGTGTTACAGGCTTTGCATACGTACTCAGCAAACCGTCACTGGTGAGCCCTATGGTTTCCTCCGCAACGCCAGCATGGTGCTACTCGATTAGCACCCCTCGGCGGACTCTGAGTTCTGGAACCCTGAGGTCTGTGCTCTCTGCCCTGGGCAGAGCCACGTTCTACAGTCTTCCCTGTGAAAGGCACTATTCTGTGTACAGTACTTGCCGGGTTTGAGTCCACAGGATGAATAATTTGCTTGGTGCTGCAGGTTGAGGTCATGAACGCCTGACTGATGCTGATGGCTTTCTGTAGGTTGACTGTGGTGTCGGCAGATAATAGCTTGTGAAGGAGGCCCTCTGGCTAATTCCTATAACGAAGATGTCTCGCAATGCTTCGTTGAGGTGCGTGCTGAAATCATACGGTACCGCAAGTCTCCTGAGGTCGGGAGCATATTTTGCAATCTCCTGGCCCTCAGGTCTGCGGTGAGTGTAGAATCTGTGTCTGGCGGTGAGGATGCTCTCTTTTGGTTTTAGTTGGTCACGAATTAGTTCAGTCAGCTCGTCGTATGTCTTATCCTTGGCCTTCGTGGGTGCAAGCAAGTCCCTGACGAGGCGATAGACCTCGGGCCCACAACTGGTCAGCAGTATAGCCTTGCACTTCTCCGCCAATGTGTGCGTCTCACCTGCCAGGTCGTTTGCCACAAAATATTGCTCAAGCCTTTCCGTGAAGGCATCCCAATCATCACCCTCTGCGAAGTCTTTTAGTGTGCCAAAGGTAGCCATAATCGTGTGAAAGTCCGTATTCTCGTTGCCAGTTGTTATATCTTTAATGCACTTGTGAATGACTCCATGAGGCAATGTGTTGTACTCAAACTGTAGTGACCTTGGTCCTTTATTTGTAACTCCAGAGTGAGGCACAAGCATGGTAAGCAGCTCTTTATACTGGGCCCTGCACACCTCTGCAGGTGACCCTCAGGTCTCTCACCACAGTGCCCTCTGGTGAACAGCCTCTGCCATAAGGGCAGGAAACCCCTGTCTCCACCAGTTGCACCCTCTAGTGGTGCCAGTATAGTATATACACAGTGTAAACCTTATTGATTAGTACATCAGGTAACAAATCTCCATCTTATGCAACTATACAGTGACTACACAGAGAGTATAACTATAGTCTGCATATATAACAAAATCCGTTCCTGAAATCAAGCAATAAAAGGCTAGAATTAAACTCTCATTTGATTTGTGTGAGTGTTGTTTGCAGCACAAGGGCTGTATCTAAAACAGAATCATTTTGCCTTTGTGATTTATTCCTCTCACAAGAGTTGCCTGTTTTGCTAATGAATTCAACATAACTGTGGCTGAAGAGTACATTAAACCACATGACAATCACTCAAAGCTCCTCAACCTGTTCTCCCAGCATGCCTTGCCTGAACAAATTGGAACCAAATCTTACAGTACACAACTTTTTAAATCGACCTGGCCTCAATTTAAAAGTTTAAAGGCCTCCAAACATTGACATTTTAAACTGCTGGGAGAAAGCTTATCCGGGGGAGGTGGGTGTGTGTGTGTGTGTGTGTGTGTGTGTGTGTGTGTGGAACTCTCTCCTGGGCAGAACGGTTAGAGGTCCAGCTCGGCAGGAGTCAACGTCAATGGAGTTCTGCCACGCTCGAGCCCGAACTGCCGGTGTCAGTCTCAGAACAGTATGCCGTGTTGAGCTCCACCTAGTGGCCATTTTAAGCGTGGCAGCGATCTGAGTGCAAATGTGTTGTATGGTTGAGAAAAAAAATATATAAATATGTACAACAGCAACAAAGTAAATAACTTGAGAAGAAGTAAAACTGATAATTTGCCAAAGATAAAAGTGCAAAGTTGAAGATTGATTCCTGGGAAGAGAGGCTTGTCCTATGAGGAGAGATTGAGTAGATTGGGCCTATACTCTGGAGTTTAGAAGAATGAGAGGTGATCTCAGTGGAACATACAAGATTCTGAGAGGGCTTGACAGGGTAGATGCTGAGGGGTTGTTTCCACTGGCTGGAGAGTCTAAAACTAGGGGGCATAGTCTCAGGATAAAGGGTTGGCCATTTAAGACAGAGATGAAGAGGAATTTCTTCACTCGGAGGGTTGTGAATCTTTGGAATTCTCTGCCCCAGAGAGCTGTGGATGCTGAATCAGTGAGTATATTCAAGACTGAGATAGATGGATATTTGCACTCTAAGGGAATAAAGGGATATGGGGATCAGACAGGAAAGTGGAATTGAGGCTGAAGGTCTTATGGAATGGCGGAGCAGGCTCAAGGGGCTGAATGGCCTACTTCTGCTCCTAATTCTTATGTGCTTGTAATATGTAAGCAGAGAGGAAGCATAAAGGACTACACAACAGGTAATGAAAAGGATCAGCAAGGCAGCACACATTACAAAATAAATAAAATGGAAAACAAACTTGCATTGAAACAGCTTATCATATCTACAGGATGCCCCAAAGTGTTTCACATGCAATTAAGCACTTTTAAATTGTAGTCACTGTTGTAATGTAGGAAACGCACACAGCAAGGTCCCAAAAACAGCAATGAGATAATAAACAGATCATCTGCTTTTGGTAGTGTTGGTTGAGAAATAAATAATGGCCAGGACACCAGGGAGAACTCCCTTGTTCTTCTTCGAATAGTGCCATCAGATCCTTTACATATGAGAGGGCAGACTGGACCTCAGTTTAATGTCTACTCTGAAAGACGGCATGCCCGACAGTGAAGTATCGAGCTAGATTAGGTGTTCAGGTCCTGAAGTGTGGCTTACTTTCACAGCAAACCGGAGACAAAATTAAAGGGGACAAAAGAAAGGATGTGGTATGGATAACTGGGACGCTGTGTATCAGCGCTAATCCAATAACACCTTGCAATCATATAGCGCCTTTATTGTAATAAAACGTGCCAAGGCATTTCAAAGGAGCGTAATTAGACGAAAATTGACAGTGAGCCAAAGAGGGAGACTTTAGGACAGGTGACGAATGCTTGGTCAGCTCGCCAGGTCTTAAGGAGCGTCTTAAAGGAGGAGAGGTGGAGAGGCAGAGAGGTTTGGAGAGGGAATTCCAGAACTTAGGGCTTAGATAGCTGAAGGCACAGCTTGCCAATGGTGGGGGCGATGGAAGCCAGGGATGGACAAGAGGCCAGAATTGAAGGAGCGCAGAGATCGCGGACAGTTGTGGGGCTGGAGGAAATTACAGAGATAGGGAGGGGCGAGGCCATGGCGGGACTTGAAAACAAGGATGAGAATTTTGACTTCGAGGCGTTGGTAGACTGGGAACCAATGTGGGTCAGCGAGCACAGGGGTGATGGGTGAACGGGACTTGGTGCTGTTTAGTTGTTAAGCACCTGGAGAATTGTGAAACGCCTCAGTTTTGGTCTCTTTTTAATGTTGGTGCAGAAACACAACTGCTGATGTCAGGACTGACCTGCGAGATTCATTCCATTTCCGCAGGCACCGTTGAATCAGCTCATACTGGTTGATGTGCTGTGCAAATCTGGATAGCTGACAACTGTAGGTTTTTTCATTGACTGCGCCTGTTTCACCAGCTGTTACACAGCACAGAAGCGGCTTTGTTCAACTAACAGTAATATAAAATAAGTATTGCTGCTAATTCTCCACACCTCAGTGCAACATACAGTGATCCTAGCCTACGGCAACGCGATGACAATACCTTGCCTGTGAAAGGAATTTAACCTGCTTTGGCTCAGTGACAGCTATGGCTCGCTTGGTAGCACTCTCGCCTCCGGGTCAGTAGGTTCTAGGTTCGAGGCTCACTCCAAAAAACTGGAGCACAAAATCTAGGCTGACATTCCAGTGTGGTACTGAGGGAGTGCTGTACTGTCGGAGGTGCTGTCTTTCGGATGAGACATTAAACTAAGGCCCTGTCTGCCCTCTCAGGTGGACGTTAAAAGATCCTACGGCATTATTTGAAGAAGAGCAGGGGAGTTCTCCCCAATGTCCAAACCAATATTTGTCTCTCGACCAACATCAATAAAAAAATGGTCTAGTTATTATTACATTGCTGTTTGTGGGAGCTTGCTGAGCACAAATTAGTTGCTGCGGTTCCCACATTACAACAGTGACTATACTTCAAAAGTCCTTTGCCGGTGCTAGCTCATCAAATGAGTGTTACCTATTCTAATCCCATTATGCAGTTCTTCAGCCGTACCTAGTTAGATGGTGATGTAGCGGTTATGGAACCAGAGGCCTGGACGAACAACTCATCGGGGTAGAATTTGGCCAGTACAGATTTCTGGCGCACTCACTAGAGGTGCACCGCTTTTGTCCGCCTCGAAGTGCTCCAAAAATCTTCGGGCCGAGTTTGGCCGCTCCCCAGCCTCTCCTCGATGGTGGCCTAGCGTGACCACTGGATTAGGGGGCGGAGCCAGGTCCCAGCGCTGTAAACAGTGCCGGGACCTCTTCACATGCGCGTTAGAGTGTGCGCGCATGCGCAGTAGCTCCTCGCCCCCAGAATCTGAACAAGTGTGCTGCAGGCTGTGTGGGAGGGGCCAAAGCGCTCCGCCCCTATCCCTGGCCAAATGGCAGCCTGCTGCCTTCCCGTCCAATCTTTTGATAGGACTTCTACTTTTTATTTGTTATTGATTGATTGTTTATTACTTTGGCCTTGGTGCTTTAGGTGCAGGGTTCCTTGTATTTTTTAGTTGTTAATTAATTCCTTATTACTTTTTGTGCTTTGTTTAGTGCTTTGTAAGTCTTGGTGCTAGGTGCAGATCCTCTCAGCTTCCTTGTATTTTTTATTTGTTATTGAATGCCTATTTTTGTGCTTGGTTTAGTGCTTGGTGCTTTAAATGTAACTACCTGCACTGATTTCTTAACTCTCCGCAAGGGTTTTCTGTGCGGCCACATACGCTGGCCTAAGTTAGTTTGGAGCAACTATTAGCTGTCCAAACTGGCTTAAATGGCCAAAACAGGCGTAGGTGGCTGGTAACGCCCGCTTTCGAAAAAAAACTAAACTAAAAAAAAAATCCTAACAAACTCACTTACACAGGCGCAAATTAAATGTGCAGAGTGGGGATTTTTAAGATACTCCAGAAAAATCAAGTTGCTCCAAAAAAAAACGGAGCATCTCCTGACCAAATTTGGACCCCATAGAATGCAAGTTCAAATCCCACCAGGGCAGTTTGAGAATTTGGATTCAGTTTTTTAAAAATCTGATAAAAGTGACCAGGAAGCTGTTGGATAATCGTAAAGACCCAACTGGGTCACAGATGTACTTTAGGGAAGGAAACCTGCTGTCCTTACCCGATCTACACGTGACTCCAATCCCATATTTGCATGGTTGACTCTTAACTACCCTCTAGTAAGCCACTCGATTGTATCACCACCTTCTCAGCCCAACTAGGGATGGGCCATAAATGTCAGCCTAGCCAGCAACGCCCTCACTGGAGTTCAGAAGAATGAGAGGGGATCTCATAGAAACGTTTAAAATTCTGACGGGTTTAGACAGGTTAGATGCAGGAAGAATGTTCCCAATGTTGGGGAAGTCCAGAACCAGGGGTCACAGTCTAAGGATAAGGGGTAAGCCATTTAGGACCGAGATGAGGAGAAACTTCTTCACCCAGAGAGTGGTGAACCTGTGGAATTCTCTACCACAGAAAGTTGTTGAGGCCAATTCACTAAATATATTCGAAAAGGAGTTAGATGTAGTCCTTACTACTAGGGGGATCAAGGGGTATGGCGAGAAAGCAGGAATGGGGTACTGAAGTTGCATGTTCAGCCATGAACTCATTGAATGGCAGTGCAGGCTCGAAGGGCCGAATGGCCGACTCCTGCACCTATTTTCTATGTTTCTATGTTTCTATCCCGAGAGTTCATATTTAAAAATGAGCTCTACTGCTGAGATTGTATCAACATATTAATAGGAGACCACATTAATTTCATTGTTTTACCTCGATTTCAAGTTCCCAGCTATGAGAGAGAAGATTGGTGCAGAGAAGATTGAGAGGAGATTTGACAGAGGTGTTCAAAATCATGAATGTGGTCTCCTATTAATATGTTGATACAATCTCAGCAGTAGAGCTCATTTTTAAATATGAACTCTCGGGATAGAAACATAGAAACATAGAAAGTAGGTGCAGGAGTCGGCCATTCGGCCCTTCGAGCCTGCACCGCCATCCAATGAGTTCATGGCTGAACACGCAACTTCAGTACCCCATTCCTGCTTTCTCGCCATACCCCTTGATCCCCCTAGTAGTAAGGACTACATCTAACTCCTTTTCGAATATATTTAGTGAATTGGCCTCAACAACTTTCTGGACAGGGTAGATAGAGACAAACTGTTCCCATTGGCAGAGGGGTCGAGAACCAAAGGACACAGATTTAAGGTGATTGGCAAAAGGCGACGTAAGAAAAAAATGTTTTACGCAGCGAGTGGTTAAGATCTGCAATGCGTTGCTTGAAAGGATGGCGGAGGCAGACTCAATTTTATCTTTCAAAAGAATGTTGGATAAGTATCTGAAAGAAAAAAAATTGCAGGGCTACGGGGAAAGGGACTAGCTGTGTGTCGGCACGGGCTTGATGGGCCGAATGGCCTTCCGTATTGTAACCTTTCTATGATTCTATGATTCTATGAGGGAGCCTGTTTTCATACTGTAAAATTCAATGCAACAACCCGTTCACAAAGCTGTACATCATTTGCTGAAGTTGAAGCAGAAATCCTGCCAGCATAATTACTCGGCTGAGTGGTAGCATTCTCGCCTCGGAGTTAGAGTGTGCAACATTCGAACCCTGCTCCAGACAGTGCGGACGCGTGGAGATCAGAGCTTTGGATTGTGGGTTATCACTCAGTCGGATCCTCACACCAGTCCCCTACCCTCATCGAACGGGTTGTAAGCCCATAGAACCCTCCTCCAGTATAGGACTAACCACTCTATCGACTTGTATATAGATGGTTACTGTTGTGTATGGAGAAAGAGTCAGACTGAACACTGTGAGCTCAAAGTAAAATGTGACCTTAGTCTTTTATTGCAGGTCTCCAGAGTGCCTCTCCAATCTGTGAAGCCTCCTTAAATATCTGTGCTCCCAAGGGATTATGGGATCCCTTGGGACTCCAGGGGATGAGCCCTTTGGTGGCTGTACAGAGTAAATACAAGTTTACATTTATAACAACACTCTCCCACAAAGTCAATAGTGTAACTATTTACAATGTGAGTCGATCTGGGGCCCTTCTTGCCCTGGTTGATCGTCTCGGTGTGAAAGTTGGTGTTGTTGAATCTTTTGCTGGGCCCTCGTTGGGCTGCTGTGCAGCTGGCCTTGCTGGGCTGTCTGGTGTATTGGGCCTTGCTGGGCTGCTGTGGATGATGGGTTCTGCTTCGTGGTCAACCGTGGTGCCGGTTGCCACTGGTGTGTATGTTGGGGGATCAAAAAAGGTAGGGTCCAAGGTGGGTTGCTCAGGATAGTCCATGAATCTGAGTTTGATTTGGTCCAAGTGTTTCCGGTGAATGAGTCCATTTGAAAGTTTGACCCGAAACTCCACTCTTTGGCCACAACAGTGCCGGGAAGCCACTTGGGACCTTGTCCATAATTTAATACAAATACAGGATCATTGATTTCAATCTCACGTGACACATTTGCATTATCATGGCATGCACTTTGTTGAAGCCGCCTGCTCTCTCATGTAGATCAGGGTGAACGAACGAGAGCCTTGTCTTAAGTGCTCTTTTCATGAGTAGTTCAGCAGGTGGGAACCCAGTGAGTGAGTGGGGTCTCGTGCGGTAGCTAAGCAGGACTCGGGATAGGTGAATCTGCAGTGAGCCTTCAGTTACCCTCTTCAAGCCTTGCTTGATGGTTTGCACTGCTTTCTCTGCCTGACCATTGGACGCTGGTTTAAACGGGGCATGTCATGTCTTCAACTGTCATTGTAACCCATGTATAAGCTGACCTAAGTTGTACACCTTGAGAACACTGACCACAGGGGGCGAACTTGTGGGAGACACTCCTAACCTGGACTTGCCGGTATAAAAGGGGAAGCTCCACCCACCATCTGTCTCTCGAGGTCTTGGTAATAAAGGTAACAGGTCACAGAGTGACTTTCTCTCAAGTATGGGCCTCGTATGCATTTATACTGTATAGTAAGGACATATTATTGGCGACGGGAAACTGGGATTTAAACCACGCGAGTATGGCCACGAGCAGCACAGACGAGAGGTACTGTGTTGGTGATGATTGAGACGACTTTATTGAGAGACTACAGCAAAGTTTTGTCACTAAGGAATGGCTGGGACAGGATTCGGTCGACAAACGCAGGGCTCATCTCCTGATCAGGGAGTACGTCCTGGAGGTTTGTGGATCCAGGACGTACTCCCTGATGAAGGACCTTCTAGCGCCAGAGAAGCCGACGGCCAAGACGTTTGAAGAGCTCAGTAAGTTGATCGGTGAACACCTTAAACCGGCGAGCAGCATGCACATGGCGAGACACTGGTTTTACATGCACCGGCGGCGAGAAGGGCAAAGCGTTCCCGACTTCGTGGCAGATCTCCGGCGACTGGTGAGCCTATGCAAGTTCCCAGATGCATGCAGAGCGGAGATGCTGCGAGGCTTTTTTATTGAAGGCATCAGGCACGCTGGGGTTTTCAGGAAACTGATTGAGACCAAAGACTTGACCTTGGAAGCGGCGGCTCTGATAGCCCAGACAATTATCTCAGGGGAGGAAAGAGACCAGAATGATTTATGGCAAAAATCTTGGCTCAAATGCGGCAAACGACCAGGGAGTCAACATTGTTAACGCAGCACACAGTTCTCTAGGCAGACAAGGGCAATCGGACATGCCCCAGCATGCAGTCGAACCCAAGGGGGAATTCAACAGAGACAATGGCTAGCTGAACGGCAATTCATGCCATTGCAATGGACAATGCGGCCAGTAATGGGGCCATCAACACCTGTTGATGGTGCGCTTAAGGATAGTTACAGAGACAGTCAGAAACGATCGACTGGTAATGGACCTTTTGTTTCCAACAATGGGGCCTCTAGCTTATGGTGGAGGTGTGGAGGCAAACACCCAGCCAGAGCTTGCAGGTATCAGCAATATACCTGCAGAAACTGCAACGTCAGCGGTCACTTGGCACATATGTGCAGGAAGCCTGCAGCTAGGTTGATGTACGAGGAGGACGGGCTCGATGTAAGCCCTACGAGGCCAAATGAATAGTGGGGGAAATCGCTGAAAGCTGAAGTTCAGCGAGTTCATGTGGAGCACATATACAGTTCATATACCAGGATGCCACCGATAATGATGAAAGTGCTCCTCAATGGCATCCCAGTATCAATGGAGCTAGACACAGGGGCCAGCCAGTCCCTGATGAGTATCAAACAGTTCGACATGTTGTGGGTATCCAAGGCCAGGAGGCCAAAATTATTGCCGATTGACGCACAGCTACATATACAAAGGAGATCATTCCGGTGCTAGGCAGCGCCACGGTAGTCGTGACCCACAAAGATTCGGAGAACAGGTTGCCACTCTGGATTGTCCCGGGGGATGGTCCCGCACGACTGGGGAGGAGTTGGCTTGCTGTCATGAACTAGAAATGGGGCGATGTCAATGCAATTTCTTCTGTGGAGCGAATATCATGCTCACAGATCCTGGACAAATTTGACTCATTATTTTAACCCGGCATCATCTCGCCAGTCGAATTCAGTGACTGGGCGAGCCCGATTGCGCTGGTGCTCAAGGCAGATGGGTCGGTCAGGATAAGTGGCAATTATAAGGCCACCATCAATCGGGTGTCACTCCAAGACCAGTACCCGCTACCAAGAATAGAGGACCTCTTTGCGACGCTATCCAGTGGCAAACTTTTTTCAAAATTGCACCTCACCTCAGCTTACATGACCTGGGAGCTGGCAAGTGAGTCGAAGAAGCTGACCACCATCACGACACACAAGGGGTTGTTGAGTATAATAGATGTCCATTCGGGATTCGTTCACCCGCCGCGATCTTTCAGCGAAATCTGGAAAGCCTCCTCAAGTCGATTCCAAGGACGGTGGTTTTTCAAGACGACATCCTCATCATGGGTCGCGATACTGAAGAACACCTCCACAACCTGGAGGAGGTGCTACACAGACTGGACCGCGTAGGGCTGTGACTGAAAAAGGCGAAGTACGTCTTCCTAGCTCCAGAGGTAGAATTCCTGGGGGGGGGAGGGTAGCAGCAGACGGGATCAGACCTAATGCGTCCAAAACGGAAGCGATCCAGAGAGCACCCAGACCCCGTAACACTGCGGAGCTGAGTTCATTCCTGGGGCTCCTGAACTATTTTGGCAACTTTCTTCCCAAATTGAGCACGCTGTTAGAGCCGCTACATGTGCTCCTACGCAAAGGTCGCATTTGGGTCTAGGGGGATAGCCAAGAAAGGGCTTTTGATAGAGCACGCAATTTGTTATGCTCCAACAAACTGTTAACGTTATATGACCCGTGTAAGAAACTAGTTTTAACGTGCGATGCGTCATCCTATGTGGTCTGGTGTGTATTGCAGCATGTGAATGCCAATGGTCAGTTACAGCCGGTAGTTTATGCATCCAGAAATCTGTCCCGGGCAGAAAGGGGCTACGGGATGGTAGAAAAGGAAGCGCTAGCATGTGTATATGCAGTTAAAAAAATGCACCAGTACCTGTTTGGCAGGAAATTTGAGCTGGACACAGATCACAAACCCCTAATGTCCCTTTTGGCCGACAACAAGGCCATAAATGCGAAAGCATCGGCCCGCATACTGAGATGGGCACTTACGTTAGCCGCCTATGACTACACAATTCGGCACAGACTGGACACTGAAAACTGTGCCGATGCACTCAGCAGGCTACCACTAGCCACCACTGAGGGGGCAGCTGAGCATGATGATGAGATGGTCATGGCTGTTGAAGCTTTCGAAAGCGAAGGCTCACCTGTGACAGCCCGTCAGATTAAAGTCTGGACAAATAAAGACCCGCTACTGTCTTTAGTTAAGAAATGTGTCCTGAATGGGGACTGGGCAGCCACGTATGGGGCATGCCCTGAGGAGTTTAAACCGTTTCATAGGCGCAAGGATGAACTCTCGATTCAGGCCGATTGCCTACTGTGGGGAAACTGAGTAGTCATGCCCCAGAAGGGCAGAGAGGTGTTTATCAGAGAATTTCACAATGAGCAGCCGGGCATTATCATGATGAAGGCAATTGCCAGGTCACACGTTTGGTGGCCAGGGATAGATGCAGACCTGGAACTTTGTGTTCGCAGGTGCAACACGTGTGCTCAGCTGGGCAACGCACCCAGGGAAGCCCCGCTTAGCCCCTGGTGCTAGCCCGCCAAGCCATGGTCACGCATCCATGTGGACTACGCAGGTCCTTTCATGGGGAAAATGTTTTTGGTTGTAGTAGACGCCTACTCCAAATGGATTGAGTGTGACATTCTCAATTCAAGCACATCCTCTGCCACGGTAGAAAGTCTACGGGCAATGTTCGCCGCCCATGGTCTACCGGATATCTTGGTCAGCGACAATGGCCTGTGCTTCACAAGCACTGAATTCCAGGACGTCATGGCAGGCAATGGAATCAACCATGTCAGAACGGCACCGTTCAAGCCGGCCTCAAACGGCCAGGCGGAACGAGCAGTGCAGATAATCAAACAGGAGATGCTCAGAATCCAAGGGGATGCCCTACAAAGCCGCTTATCGCGCCTCCTGTTGGCCAATAGATCCCGACCACACTCGCTCACAGGGGTTCCACCCGCAGAGCTGCTATTGAAAAGGACGCTCAAAACCAGGTTATTCCTTATACACCCTACTATGAAACATAGAAACATAGAAACATAGAAAATAGGTGCAGGAGCAGGCCATTCAGCCCTTCTAGCCTGCACCGCCATTCAACGAGTTCATGGCTGAACATGAAACTTCAGTACCCACTTCCTGCTTTCACGCCATACCCCTTGATCCCCCGAGTACTAAGGACTTCATCTAACTCCCTTTTGAATATATTTAGTGAATTGGCCTCAACTACTTCCTGTGGTAGAGAATTCCACAGGTTCACCACTCTCTGGGTGAAGAAGTTTCTCCTTATCTCGGTCCTAAATGGCTTACCCCTTATCCTTAGACTGTGACCCCTGGTTCTGGACTTCCCCAACATTGGGAACATTCTTCCTGCATCCAACCTGTCCAAACCCGTCAGAATTTTAAACGTTTCTATGAGGTCCCCTCTCACTCTTCTGAACTCCAGTGAATACAAGCCCAGTTGATTCAGTCTTTCTTGATAGGTCAGTCCCACCATCCCGGGAATCAGTCTGGTGAATCTTCGCTGCACTCCCTCAACAGCAAGTATGTCCTTCCTCAAGTTAGGAGACCAAAACTGTACACAATACTCCAGGTGTGGCCTCACCAAGGCCCTGTACAACTGTAGCAACACCTCCCTGCCCCTGTACTCAAATCCCCTCGCTATGAAGGCCAACATGCCATTTGCTTTCTTAACCGCCTGCTGTACCTGCATGCCAACCTTCAATGACTGATGTACCATGACACCCAGGTCTCGTTGCACCTTCCCTTTTCCTAATCTGTCACCATTCAGATAATAGTCTGTCTCTCTGTTTTTACCACCAAAGTGGATAACCTCACATTTATCCACATTATACTTCATCTGCCACGCATTTGCCCACTCACCTAACCTATCCAAGTCACTCTGTAGCCTCATAGCATCCTCCTCGCAGCTCACACTGCCACCCAACTTAGTGTCATCCGCAAATTTGGAGATACTACATTTAATCCCTTCGTCTAAATCATTAATGTATAATGTAAACAGCTGGGGCCCCAGCACAGAACCCTGCGGTACCCCACTAGTCACTGCCTGCCATTCCGAAAAGTACCCATTTACTCCTACTCTTTGCTTCCTGTCTGACAACCAGTTCTCAATCCACGTCAGCACACTACCCCCAATCCCATGTGCTTTAACTTTGCACATTAATCTCCTGTGTGGGACCTTGTCGAAAGCCTTCTGAAAGTCCAAATATACCACATCAACTGGTACTCCTTTGTCCACTTTATTGGAAACATCCTCAAAAAATTCCAGAAGATTTGTCAAGCATGATCTCCCTTTTACAAATCCATGCTGACTTGGACCTATCATGTCACCATTTTCCAAATGCGCTGCTATGACATCCTTAATAATTGATTCCATCATTTTACCCACTACTGAGGTCAGGCTGACCGGTCTATAATTCCCTGTTTTCTCTCTCCCTCCTTTTTTAAAAAAGTGGGGTTACATTGGCTACCCTCCACTCGATAGGAACTGATCCAGAGTCAATGGAATGTTGGAAAATGACTGTCAATGCATCCGCTATTTCCAAGGCCACCTCCTTAAGTACTCTGGGATGCAGTCCATCAGGCCCTGGGGATTTATCGGCCTTCAATCCCATCAATTTCCCCAACACAATTTCCCGACTAATAAAGATTTCCCTCAGTTCCTCCTCTTTAATAGACCCTCTGACCACTTTTATATCCGGAAGGTTGTTTGTGTCCTCCTTAGTGAATACTGAACCAAAGTACTTGTTCAATTGGTCTGCCATTTCTTTGTTCCCCGTTATGACTTCCCCTGATTCTGACTGCAGGGGACCTACGTTTGTTTTTACTAACCTCTTTCTCTTTACATACCTATAGAAACTTTTGCAATCCGCCTTAATGTTCCCTGCAAGCTTCTTCTCGTACTCCATTTTCCCTGCCCTAATCAAACCCTTTGTCCTCCTCTGCTGAGTTCTAAATTTCTCCCAGTCCTCAGGTTCGCTGCTATTTCTGGCCAATTTGTATGCCACTTCCTTGGCTTTAATACTATCCCTGATTTCCCTAGATAGCCACGGTTGAGCCACCTTCCCTTTTTTATTTTTACGCCAGACAGGAATGTACAATTGTTGTAATTCATCCATGCGTTCTCTAAATGTCTGCCATTGCCCATCCACAGTCAACCCCTTAAGTATCATTAGCCAATCTATCTTAGCCAATTCATGCCTCATACCTTCAAAGTTACCCTTCTTTAAGTTCTGGACCATGGTCTCTGAATTAACTGTTTCATTCTCCATCCTAATGCAGAATTCCACCATATTATGGTCACTCTTCCCCAAGGGGCCTCGCACAATGAGATTGCTAATTAATCCTCTCTCATTACACAACACCCAGTCTAAGATGGCCTCCCCCCTAGTTGGTTCCTCGACATATTGGTCTAGAAAACCATCCCTTATGCATTCCAGGAAATCCTCCTCCACCGTATTGCTTCCAGTTTGGCTAGCCCAATCTATGTGCATATTAAAGTCACCCATTATAACTGCTGCACCTTTATTGCATGCACTCCTAATTTCCTGTTTGATGCCCTCCCCAACATCACTACTACTGTTTGGAGGTCTGTACACAACTCCCACTAACGATTTTTGCCCTTTAGTGTTCTGCAGTTCCACCCATATAGATTCCACATCATCCAAGCTAATGTCTTTCCTAACTATTGCATTAATCTCCTCTTTAACCAGTAATGCTACCCCACCTCCTTTTCCTTTTATTCTATCCTTCCTGAATGTTGAATACCCCTGGATGTTGAGTTCCCAGCCCTGATCATCCTGGAGCCACGTCTCCGTAATCCCAATCACATCATATTTGTTAACATCTATTTGCACAATTAATTCATCCACCTTATTGCGGATACTCCTTGCATTAAGACACAAAGCCTTCAGGCTTGTTTTTTTAACACCCTTTGTCCTTTTAGAATTTTGCTGTACAGTGGCCCTTTTTGTTCTTTGCCTTGGGTTTCTCTGCCCTCCACTTTTCCTCATCTCCTTTCTGTCTTTTGCTTTTGCTTCCTTTTTGTCTCCCTCTGTCTCCCTGTATAGGTTCCCATCCCCCTGCAATATTAGTTTAACTCCTCCCCAACAGCACTAGCAAACACTCCCCCTAGGACATTGGTTCCGGACCTGCCCAGGTGCAGACCGTCCGGTTTGTACTGGTCCCACCTCCCCCAGAACCGGTTCCAATGCCCCAAGAATTTGAATCCCTCCCTGCTGCACCACTGCTCAAGCCATGTATTCATCTGCGCTATCCTGCGATTCCTACTCTGACTAGCACGTGGCACTGGTAGCAATCCCGAGATTACTACTTTTGAGGTCCTACTTTTTAATTTAGCTCCTAGCTCCTTAAATTCTTTTCGTAGGACCTCATCCCTTTTTTTACCTATGTATGAAAGAAATTGTTGAGAGCAGGCGTCAGTCACAATGTGACTACCATGACAAGAATGCGAGGGCGCGATGTATTGATGTTAATGACCCTGTTTTTGTCCTTAATTACGCTGCAGGACCCAAATGGCTTGCAGGCACTGTGATTGCCAAAGAGGGGAATAGTGTTTTGGTAGTTAAACTTACCAATGGACAAATCAGCCGCAAATACGTGGATCAAACTAAAAGGAGGTTCAGCAACCCCATAGAAGAAGCAGAGGAAGAACACGACATAGAGTTTACTCCACCACAGGTGACCGAACACCGGAACCAAGTGGAGGAGAGCCCAGTCACTGTGGGCAGTCCGGACAGGCCTGAGGCACCGCAAACAGCAGACACTCAGGCCAGCGCCCAACAACCGGAGCCCCAACTCAGGTGCTCTACAAGGGAGCGTAAACCACCAGAGAGACTTAACCTGTGATCTCAATAAGACTTTGGGGAGAGGTGATGTCATGCATTCAACTATCATTGTAACTCATGTATAATCTGACCTAAGTTGTACACCGTGAGAACACTGACCACAGGGGGCGAACTTGTGGGAGACACTCCTAACCTGAACTTCCCGGTATAAAAGGGGAAGCTCCACCCACCGTCTGTCTCTTGAGGTCTTGGTAATAAAGGTAACTGGTCACAGAGTGACTTTCTCTCAAGTATGGGCCTCGTGTGCATTTATACTGTATAGTAAGGACATATTAGGGCAGATGTGACATGTTTGATCCCGTTACAGGTCATGAATTCTTTGAACTCAGCACTGGTAAAACATGGCCCGTTGTCACTCACCAGGACATCAGTTAGGCCCGTGTGTGGCAAACATGACCCGCAGCCTTTCAGTAGTGGCAGCAGACGTGCTAGCCGACATTATCTCACATTCAATCCACTTGGAGTACACGTCTACAACCACAAGGAACATTTTACCCAAGAACGGGCCTGCATAGTTGACGTGTACCCTCGACCACGGTTTGGAGGGCCAAGTCCATAAACTTACCAGTGCCTCCCTGGGTACGTTGCTTAACTGCGAGCATGTATTACATCTGTGAACGCAGGACTCGAAGTCCGCATCGAAACTGGGCCACCACACGTGGGATCTGGCTATCGCTTTCATCATTACAATGCCTGGGTGGGTACTGTGGAGGTCATTGATGAAGGTGTCTCTGCCCTTCTTGGGGACCACTACTCGATTGCCCTACAGAAGGCAGTCTGCCTGTACAGACATTTCATCTTTGTGCCACTGGAACGGCTTTATCTCTTCCTGCATTTCCACTGGGACACTGGACCAGCTCCCGTGAAGCACACAGCTTTTGACTAGAGATAATAAGGGGTCCTGGCTTGTCCAGGTTTTGATCTGCCGGGAAGTGACGGGTGATTGCTCAGTCTCAAATGCTTCGTAACCATGACTAGATCTGCGGGTTGCGCCATTTCCACCCCCGCGATGGGCAATGGCAGCCTACTGAGAGCATCGGCGCAGTATTCTGTGCCTGACCTGTGGCGGATGGCATAGTGTATGCCGACAACATGAGCGCCCATCTCTGGATGCGGGCCGATGCATTGGTATTTATCCCTTTACTCTCGGAAAACAGGGATATAAGTGGCTTATGGTCCATTTCCAATTCGAATTTTAGCCCAAACAGGTATTGATGCATTTTCTTTACCCCATAGACACACGCTAACGCTTCTTTTTCAATCATGCTGTAGGTTCTCTCAGCCTTAGACAGACTCCTGGATGCATAAGCCACAGGTTGCAGTTTACCAAAATCATTAGCTTGTTGCAATACACACCCGACGCCATATGACGACGCATCACATGCTAGTACCAAACACTTACATGGATCATACAACACAAGCAATTTGTTTGAGGGTAACAACTTTCTCGCTTTTACAAAGGCATTTTCTTGGCTTTTGCCGCAAACCCATTCACCCCCTTTCCGTAGTAAGACATGCAGTGGTTCTAGCAGTGTGCCGAGACCTGGTAAGAAGTTACCAAAGCAGTTCAAGAGTCCCAGAAACGACCACAGCTCCGTTACGTTCTGTGGCCTCAGTGCATTTTCGATTGCCTCCATCTTCGCGTTGGTGGGCCTGATGCCATCCGCCGCAATCCTCCTTCCCAGGAACTCCACTTCAGGCGCCAGGAAAACGCACTTCGAGCATTTTAACCTGAGCCCCACGCGATTGAGTCGACTAAGAACCTCCTCCAGGTTCTGCAGGTGCTCAACTGTGTTCCGACCGGTGACCAAGATGTCATCCTGGAAGACCACGGTGTGCGGGACCGACTTCAGTAAACCTTCCATGTTTCTCTGGAATATCGCCGCTACTGATCGGATTCCAAACGAGCTTCTGTTATAAATAAAAAGACCCTTGTGCGTGTTGATGCAGGTGAGGGCCTTCGATGATTCCTCCAGTTCTTGCATCATGTAGGCTGAAGTCAGATCCAGCTTCATGAACGTCTTTCCTCCCGCCAGTGTTGCAAAGAGGTCGTCGGCCTTTGGAAGTGGGTATTGGTCCTGCAGGGAGAAAAGATTGATAATTACTTTGTAATCGCCACAGATTCTGACGGTGCTGTTTCCCTTGAGGACTGGGATAATAAGACTGGCCCACTTGCTGAACTCGATCGGTGAAATGATGCCCTCTCATAGAAACATAGAAAATAGGTGCAGGAGTAGGCCATTCGGCCTTTGAGCCGGCACCGCCATTCAATGAGTTCATGGCTGAACACGCAACTTCAGTACCCCATTCCTGCTTTCTCGCCATACCCCTTGATCCCCCTAGTAGTAAGAACGACATCTAACTCCTTTTTGAATATATTTAGTGAATTGGCCTCA
Organism: Pristiophorus japonicus; assembly: GCF_044704955.1. Lineage (NCBI taxonomy): Eukaryota > Metazoa > Chordata > Chondrichthyes > Pristiophoridae > Pristiophorus > Pristiophorus japonicus. The sequence goes on from NC_091979.1 coordinate 307,478,960, forward strand.
ACAACTTTCTGTGGTAGAGAATTACACAGGTTCACCACTCTCTGGGTGAAGAAGTTTCTCCTCATCTCGGTCCTAAATGGCTTACCCCTTATCCTTAGACTGTGACCCCTGGTTCTGGACTTCCCCAACATTGGGAACATTCTTCCTGCATCTAATCTGTCTAAACCCGTCAGAATTTTAAACGTTTCTATGAGATCCCCTCTCATTCTTCTGAACTCCAGTGAACACAAGCCTAGTTGATCCAGTCTTTCTTGATATGTCAGTCCCGCCATCCCGGGAATCAGTCTGGTGAACCTTCGCTGCACTCCCTCAATAGCAAGAATGTCCTTCCTCAAGTTAGGAGACCAAAACTGTACACAATACTCCAGGTGTGGCCTCACCAAGGCCCTGTACAACTGTAGCAACACCTCCCTGCCCCTGTATTCAAATCCGCTCGCTATGAAGGCCAACATGCCATTTGCTTTCTTAACCGCCTGCTGTACCTGCATGCCAACCTTCAATGACTGATGTACCATGACACCCAGGTCTCGTTGCACCTCCCCTTTTCCTAATCTGTCACCATTCAGATAATAGTCTGTCTCTCTGTTTTTACCACCAAAGTGGATAATCTCACATTTATCCACATTATACTTCATCTGCCATGCATTTGCCCACTCACCTAATCTATCCAAGTCACTCTGCAGCCTCATAGCATCCTCCTCACAGCTCACACTGCCACCCAACTTAATGTCATCCGCAAATTTGGAGATACTACATTTAATCCCCTCGTCTAAATCATTAATGTACAATGTAAACAGCTGGGGCCCCAGCACAGAATCTTGCGGTATCCCACTAGTCACTGCCTGCCATTCTGAAAAGTACCCATTTACTCCTACTCTTTGCTTCCTGTCTGCCAACCAGTTCTCAATCCACATCAGCACACTACCCCCAATCCCATGTGCTTTAACTTTGCACATTAATCTCTTGTGTGGAACCTTGTCGAAAGCCTTCTGAAAGTCCAAATATACCACATCAACTGGTTCTCCCTTGTCCACTCTAAACATCCTCAAAAAAATTCCAGAAGATTTGTCAAGCATGATTTCCCTTTCACAAATCCATGCTGACTTGGACCTATCATGTCACCTCTTTCCAAATGCGCTGCTATGACATCCTTAATAATTGATTCCATCATTTTACCCACTACCGATGTTAGGCTGACCGGTCTATAATTCCCTGTTTTCTCTCTCCCTCCTTTTTTAAAAAGTGGGGTTACATTGGCTACCCTCCACTCCATAGGAACTGATCCAGAGTCTATGGAATGTTGGAAAATGATTGTCAATGCATCCGCTATTTCCAAGGCCACCTTCTTAAGTACTCTGGGATGCAGTCCATCAGGCCCTGGGGATTTATCGGCCTTCAATCCCATCAATTTCCCCAACACAATTTCCTGACTAATAAGGATTTCCCTCAGTTCCTCCTCCTTACTAGACCCTCTGACCCCTTTTATATCCGGAAGGTTGTTTGTGTCCTCCTTAGTGAATACCGAACCAAAGTACTTGTTCAATTGGTCTGCCATTTCTTTGTTCCCCGTTATGACTTCCCCTGATTCGGACTGCAGGGGACCTACATTTGTCTTTACTAACCTTTTTCTCTTTACATATCTATAGAAGCTTTTGCAGTCCGTCTTAATGTTCCCTGCAAGCTTCCTCCCATACTCTATTTTCCCTGCCCTAATCAAACCCTTTGTCCTCCTCTGCTGAGTTCTAAATTTCTCCCAGTCCCCGGGTTCACTGCTATTTCTGGCCAATTTGTATGCCACTTCCTTGGCTTTAATACTATTCCTGATTTCCCTTCATAGCCACGGTTGAGCCACCTTCCCTTTTTTACTTTTACGGCAGACAGGGATGTACAATTGTTGTAGTTCATCCATGCGGTCTCTAAATGTCTGCCATTGCCCATCCACTGTCAACCCCTTAAGTATCATTTGCCAATCTATCCTAGCCAATTCATGCCTCATACCTTCAATGTTACCCTTCTTTAAGTTCTGGACCATGGTCTCTGAATTAACTGTTTCCTTCTCCATCCTAATGTAGAATTCCACCATATTATGGTCACTCTTCCCCATGGGACCTCACACAACGAGATTGCTAATTAATCCTCTCTCATTACACAACACCCAGTCTAAGATGGCCTCCCCCCTAGTTGTTTCCTCGACATATTGGTCGAGAAAACCATCCCTTATGCACTCGAGGAAATCCTCCTCCACCATATTGCTTCCAGTTTGGTTAGCCCAATCTATATCATATTAAAGTCACCCATGATAACTGCTGCACCTTTATTGCATGCACCCCTAATTTCCTGTTTGATGCCCTCCCCAACATCACTACTACTGTTTGGAGGTCTGTACACAACTCCCACTAACGTTTTTTGCCCTTTGGTGTTCTGCAGCTCTACCCATATAGATTCCACATCATCCAAGCTAATGTCCTTCCTAACTATTGCATTAATCTCCTCCTTAACCAGCAATGCTACCCCACCTCCTTTTCCTTATATTCTATCCTTCCTGAATGTTGAATACCCTTGGATGTTGAGTTCCTAGCCCTGCTCATCCTGGAGCCACGTCTCTGTAATCCCAATCACATCATACATGTTAACATCTATTTACACAGTTAATTCATCCATTTATTACGGATACTCCTTGCATTAAGACACAAAGCCTTCAGGCTTGTTTTTATAACACCCTTTGTCCTTTTAGAATTATGATATAGTGTGGCCCTTATTGTTTCTTGCCTTTGTTTACTCGGCCTTCCACTATTGCTTTTTACCTTTCTACCATCTGTTTCTGACTCCATATTACTTCACCCTATCTCGCTGCATAGGTTCCCATCCCCCTCCCAAACTGCATTAGCAAATGTTACCCCTAGGACATCAGTTCCAGTCCTGCCCAAGTGCAGACCGTCCCTTTTGTACAGGTCCACTTCCCCCAGAACTGGTTCCAATGTCCCAGGAATGTCAATCCCTCCCTCTTGCACCACTGCTCAAGCCATGTATTTATTCTAACTATCCTGCTCCCTCTACTCTGATTAGCACGTGGCACTGGTAGCAATCCAGAGATTACTACCTTTGAGGTCCTACTTTTTAATTTAACTCCTAGCTCCCTAAATTCAGCTTGTAGGACCTCTTCCCGCTTCTTACCTATATCGTTGGTACCTACATGTACCACGACAACTCGTTGTAGCCGGTCTAGCTCGATCTTTACCCTTTCTCTCACCATGTATGGTACTGCTCTCGCCTTGTGATGGATGGGTCGCGCCCCCGGAATTAGGTGGATCTGCACTTTTGCTCCTTGGAATTTCCCGATGCCTGGTTCAAACAGTGAAGGAAATTTGTTTAAGACCTATGTACATGAAGTGTCGTCAGCAGGCGATAGTGCTCGGATGTCGTCTCAGTTCCAGCGTATCTTTCCATCGGCCGGTACCACCCAGAGTGGTAGCTTGTGCACCGCTCCATCGTAGGAGACCTTTACGGTAGCACTGCCAATTACAGGAATCAGTTCTTTCGTGTAAGTTCTTAGTTTCGTGTGAACTGGAGTTAAGACTAGCCTTGAGGCCTTGTTGCACCACAACCTTTTGAAAGTCTTTTTGCCCATGATGGACTTGCTCGCGCCCGTGTCCAGCTCCAGAGACCGGGAGTCCATTTAGTTCAACATTCAGCGTTATTGGGGGACAATTCGTGGTGAATGTGTGCACCCCATGTACCTCTGCCTCCTCTATCTGAGGCTCTAGTTCATCGTGATCCTCCGTGGATCTGTCCTCTGCAACGTGGTGGTTTGCAGGTTTAACAGGCTTAGCAGCTCGCCTGCACACTCGTTGGAGTTGTCCCATTGTTCCACAGCCCTGGCAAACGTACTCTTTGAATCAGCATGAATGGAAGCGATGATCACCCCCGCAGTGCCAACAAGGTGTTAATGGCCTTGCATTCATCACCCTTGATGGTGGACTCTGAGTCATCTGCGGACATGCAGCTGCAGGTATGTGTGACCTGCCCTGTATGTTATGATTTGAAAACACTATCACTTTGTTCACAGTACTTGTAGCAGCACTTGTGTGCTGAGAGATTTGCTTCGTATTGTCAGTGGTGGCAATGAACGCCTGGGCTATCGCTATGGCCTTACTCAAGGATGGGGTCTCTACAGTCAAAAGTTTGCAAAGTATGGTTTCGTGGCCAATGCCAAGTACGAAAAAGTCTCTGAGCATGTGCTCCAAATGTCCTTCAAATTCGCAATGTCCTACAAGGCGTCTTAGCTCGGCGACACAACACGCCACTTCCTGGCCGTCAGACCTTTTGTCGGTGTAGAACCGGTACCTCGCCATCAGAACGCTTTCCTTCGGGTTCAAATGCTCTTGGACCAGTGTGCACAAATCGTCGTACGATTTCTCCGTGGGTTTCACTGGAGTGAGCAAATTCTTCATGAGGCCATACGTTGGTGCCCCACAGACGGTGAGGAGGATCGCCCTTCGTTTGGCAGCGTTCTCTTCCCCATCTCGCTCGTTGGCCACGAAGTATTGGTCGAGTCGCTCCACAAAAGTTTCCCAATCATCTCCCTCCGAAAATTTCTCCAGGATGCCCACTGTTCTCTGCATCTTTGGTTTCGCTATCTGTATCTCGTCGCCAGTTGTTGTGTATAGACAAAGAGTCAGACTGAACACTGCGAGATCAAAGTAAAGTGTAACCTTAGTCTTTTATTGCAGGTCTCCAGAGTGCCTCTCCAACCTGTGAGGCCTCCTTAAATACCTGTGCTCCCAAGGGATTATGGGATCCCTTGGGACTTCAGGGGATGAGCCCTCTGGTGGCTGTACAGAGTAAATACAAGTATACATATACAACAGTTACAACCAGGGAAGGATCATTCACAATGCGGCCTGTCAGATTGTTAAACAGCCTGCGAATCCTTCCTCTACTTCACATTTTTCTACATGGGAAGACTATGAGGATACAAAAACAAGACAATTGTGTGATGATAATCAATATCCTCGATACTGATTTTCCTTAAATATATTGCAGATTTTATTCTTGTAGCATTGGGTGAAGCACAGAGGGATAACTCGGTTGGGGAAGTGGGGAGAAAATGCACACCTGTGATGAAGCCCGCCTGAACTTCCTCTAAATGCATCATCCAGTCAATCCTGTACACCCAAGTGTCACAAGAGGAAAATCCGCTCCATTATGTCATGCTGCCAAGTAGTAAACTACTTTTAAACGGTACAATTTTAACTCCAGAAATCTGGGGTTTCACATACACAAACCTTTAAAGGTTATTCACGGTGCAGCGGGAGATCGTGGCGGAGATGCAGCGAATGAGGGTACGGGGCCCAGAAGAGCCGAGGGCCCAGGGGCAGCACGGGCCAGCCCACACTGCGATATGTGCGCGCACTAGGTCTGTGCAGCAGAGCTGGTCTCCAGTCATCCTGGTTAACCCTTACCACTGGATAAAGGCCTAGCTCTGTCGAGCCTGCATGTTGGCTGATGTGCAACGGTCACCACACGTTAAAAAAATCCACGCACAGGCATCTTCCACCCCCTCAACTGGAGTTCAGGACTGGAACATCGGGTCCTTCATTGAAACATCTGTGAACTCTTGTGGAAGCAAGTCATCCTCGGTCGAGGGACTGCCTATGAAGTTGATGATGAAACTATCTTTAAAGTTATAAAGAGTGTCAAATATTTCTTTTCTGACACAAGAGTGAATTAAGAAAAACAAAGAGCACCCATTCTGATGCAGGATATCTGAATCACACTAAGCTAGTAAATAACTTTGGATGGTAGTGCAATTGGTTATGTTACTGAACTAGTAACCCAGAGGACATGAGTTCACTTCCCATGGTGGAAGGTTGAGAATTTCAATTCAGTTTTAATAAAAAGCTGGTCGCAGTAGAAGCTGTCGCGTTGTGGTGAGACCTAAACTGGAAAGCTGCCGTCCATACCCGCTCAGGCCTAGAGTCCCACACCCACATGATCGACCATCAGACGTGGCCACTTAGTTGGATCAAACCGCCCAGGACAACTCGGGATGGGCAAAGACGGCCAACCTTGCCAATGACGCCACATCCCAAGAATGAGTAAAAATATAAGGAATGTTAATGATAGGATTGCGTTTGGGAATAATAATCTTAAAATTAGAAGGTCGTTACTTGCATGTAACATTGAGAAGGATCACCGGTCCTGAGGATGTGAATTTAAGAACATAAGAAATGGGAGCAGGAGTCGGCCATTCGGCCCCTCGAGCCTGCTCCGCCATTCAATAAGATCATGGCTGATCTTCTATCTCAACTCCACTTTCCTACACTATCCCCATATCCTTTGATTCCCTTACATTTCTTAGTTTGCTCATTTCAGATTAGTAATTAGGAGACGAACTGGGTACTCAACATTAGCTCGTTGTTTAGGGGCGACTTCTCCATCTGTTGAAAAAGTAAATGATAATATCGTTCACAGTAACCGTTCAACCCACCAAGGTATGAAAACCTAGCGGGCTTTAATCAGCAATGGCGTGGCACTCCGAACCCTGAAACCAGGTGATCTGCAATGAACACACTGTGTCAACATATTCACCTGTACGCACCATTTAACAAGACAGCAACGTACAGGAGGTAGTCTTTACAACACCCGCTGAAAACGGAAAAGAAAGAATTCTGCTGCATTACAGGTTAGCATGTAATTTTTAACTGATTTAATGATTACCTGTTTACAAAGAGATCAGAAAATCCAAACTATTTCTTGGTGTTTTCTGGCCTGCAAGTACAAGTCCAAAGTCAAGATTTTCTTAGCTGAAGGCTGTGGACTGTCTAATCTTGGCTCAAGGCGAGTGGAATTTTACAAGCGCCCAGGTATTGTACTTGTGGTGATGCAGCTGCTGAACAAATGCTGGCCATGACCAGTGCCGGATTAAGGCTGTGAGGGGCCTAAGGCGAATAGGAGGACGAGGCCGGGGAATTAGTAATGGGGAACATGAAGATGGCAGAAACTCTGAACAAATATTTTGTATCAGTCTTTACGGTAGAGAACACAAACAGTGGATAGTCAAGGGGCTATAGGGGGGGAGGAACTTAACACAATCACAATCACTAAGGAGGTGGTACTCAGTATGATAATGGGACTAAAGGCAGATAAATCCCCTGGACCTGGTGGCTTGCATCCTAGGGTCTTAAGAGAAATAACGGCAGGGATAATGGATGCATTGGTTGTAATTTACCAAAATTCCCTGGATTCTGGAGAGGTCCCAGCAGATTGGAATATTGCCAATGTAATGCCCCTATTTAAAAAAGGAGAGACAGACAGAAAGCAGGAAACTATAGACCAGTTAGCCTAACATCTGTGGTTGGGAAAATGTTGGAGTCCATTATTAAAGAAGCAGTAGCAGTTGTAAGTGGTTTCCCTTAGGCGTTTTCGATGCACCCTCACGTTACACTAGTTCTAGGCCTGGGAGTGGTCACTGTACTGAACAGATGAATGAGTCACGGACAAATACCTCGGTCTCAACCGTCAATGCTTTATTAAAGCTACCTCAACACAGCAAAACTACAAGTAAATACAGTGATGATGTAGTATGGTTCAATACCCTGTCATGTCTAAAGCGCCTCTATCGTGAAGTACCCAAAGTCTAAACCCTCTGCTCAGATCCGCAGTGTACCCCCGAATCTGTACCGACCGGCTGGCCGTACCCCTATGGTCCTTGCAGCAAAACCTCCCCACTAAAACCTTTCTAAAGCTTGGTTGGGATAACACACGACACCTCCTCACACAGTGGCTGTGATCTTAAAGATGCGTGGGCAGGGATGATGCTCACCGATTCGTTGGCTTATTGCTGCTTCTCCTGGTGAAAGCGTGTCTCTTCTGGTTCCGTACTGTCTATAGTATCCAAGTCCCAGTCTCGTGATTAGCTTTGTTGGTGGTTTCTTCTCTCCATCTGGTACGGAGTGCTGGTCCTTGTGGAGGTGAAGCAAGCGAGAGCAAAAGAGAGAGAGAGAGATGGCCACACAGCCACCTTTTATATCCAAAGTCTGTTTGCTTCTTCTGGCCAAATAAAGTTTTTCCTTGTTTCGAAGCTTCTGTCTGAGTGGCCCATTATCTGAGAACTTTGTAAATGTGTATTCCAGTGATGGCCAGTAATGGGTTTTCGCTTCCAACCGGTCTGGGGCTTAATGGCTTTCTTTTGTTCTGGTTTCCCACCTCTCGGGGTTATCTTATCCAGGTAATGGCTTGACCGCTGACCAGTGTACATCCCCGACGAGTTCACATTGCTGAACAATGGACCCTCCATCCTTGCCCATTACCTGTGATGAGTTGCCTTCTCCTGGCCATTGTAACTTGTCCCAGACCACTGCCGCCCATCAGATGTGGATTTTTCATGTACAACATGGAAAAATACCTGGGCCCCTCCCACAACAGGGGCTAGCAGCTCTTTTCCGCAGTGACAAGTATTAAAACGCAATGTCCAGATAATGCCCAACAATCCTTGGGGAGCCAATGCTTACACAGGACATTTGGAAAAGCATAATGCGGTCAGGCAGAGTCAGCATGGATTTATGAAGGGGACAATGTTTTGACAAATTTGCTGGAATTCTTTGAGGATGTAAGGAACAGGGTGGATAAAGGGGAACCAGTGGATGTGGTGTATTTGGATTTCCAGAAGGCATTTGACAAGGTGCCACATTAAAGGTTACTGCACAGGATAAAAGTTCATGGGGTTGGGGGTAATATATTAGCATGGATAGAGGATTGGCTAACGAACAGAAAACAGAGAGTCAGGATAAATGGTTCATTCTCGGGTTGGCAATCAGTAATTAGTGGGCTGCCACAGGGATCAGTGCTGGGACCCCAACTATTTATAATCTATATTAACGACTTGGAAGAAGGGACTGAATGTAACCTAGCCAAGTTTGCTGATGATACAAAGATGGGAGGAAAAACAATATGTGAGGAGGACACAAAAAATCTGCAAAAGGACATAGACAGGCTAAGTGAGTGGGCAAAAATTTGGCTGATGGAGTATAATATTGGAAAGTGTGAGGTCATGCACTTTAGCAGAAAAAAAATCAAAGAGCAAGTTATTATTTAAATGGAGAAAAATTGCAAATTGCTGCAGTACAGCGGGACCTGGGGGTACTTGTGCATGAAACACAAAAGGATAGTATGCAGGTACAGCAAGTGATCAGGAAGGCCAATGGAATCTTGGCCTTTATTGCAAAGAGGATGGAGTATAAAGCAGGGAAGTCTTGCTACAGTTATACAGGGCCACACCTGGAATATTGCGTGCAGTTTTGGTTTCCATATTTAAGAAAGGATATACCTGCTTTGGAGGCAGTTCAGAGAAGGTTCACAAGGTTGATTCCGGGGATGAGGGGTTGACTTACGAGGAAAGGATGAGTAGGTTGGGCCTCTACTCATTGGAATTCAGAAAAATGAAAGGTGATCTTATCGAAACGTATAAGATTATGAGGGGGCTTGACAAGGTGGATGCAGAGAGGATGTTTCCACTGATAGGGGAGACTAGAACATGGGGGCATAATCTTAGAATAAGGGGCTGCCCATTTAAAACTGAGATGAGGAGGAATTTCTTCTCTCAGAGGGTTGTAAATCTGTGGAATTCGCTGCCTCAGAGACCTGAGGAAGCTGGGACATTGAATAAATTTAAGACAGAGATGGACAGCTTCTTAACCGATAAGGGGATAAGGGATTATGAGGAGCGGGCAGGGAAGTGGAGCTGAGTCCATGATCGGATCAGCCATGATCATATTAAATGGAGGAGCAGGCTCGAGGGGCCGTATGGCCTACTCCTGCTCCTATTTCTTATGTTCTTATGTTATTATGGCCTATATATATATATATATATATATATATATGTACTATATATTGCATACAATTCATAATATCAAACAAATATAATTGTATATTTATCCAAATTTAACAACTAACAAAAATCATTGCAATGTACATTAAAAAACAGCCTACAATTCAAACAGAGAATGGTTTCTTCCTGGCTTTAAACTGTGATATCAAACAAAAAATTCTCTGAATACATATTTTCAAACAAAGACTGGTAAGTTCCTGGCCTTGACTGTGGCAAGCAAATTACAAAAATCAAAGTTATGTACATTAAAAAACAGCAAAAACAGCATACAGTTCAAGCAGAGATTTTTCTTCCTTGCTTAAACTGCAATATCAAACAAAAAATTATCTGAATATGTCTCTTCAAACAAAGACTGGTTTCTTGCTGGCTTTAGCTGTGGCAAAGTCGGGAATAATATCATCAAAATTTAAAGACCTGACAATTTCACTCTAAATGTTCAAAAGAGACAAAGCAGCGAGATGCTCCTGATACATGGTGGATCGTAAGACATTTTGTGAAGAGAGAAGGAATATTCTCCATTACGATCAGTGACCATTAATGACAAATACAGCCATAATGCAGTTTCTACATTTGGCAAACATTCCATCACACTGGATTCAATGAATACACAGCACATCCAAATAGACCTAGTCTCATCCTCTTTTCTTTCTATGTTTGAGAAGGTTGAAAATTCAACAAATTGGAGAAATTCTTTAGTAAAATCTACTGAGAGATCATCTGAATATTTCTGACATAAGCGTCTGATACCTTCACTGACTTGGGAGCTTGACATATTATGTGAACAATTTGCCAGGACACTAAAGGTCTTGTTAATAACGGCATAGGCCTTGATTCGATATTCTAATGCACTCTTCAGTTTGTCAATGATTGTGAGGAATGCGTTAACTCTGAAGGCTTCCTTGTCGCTGAATGTGTGTGAAGTTGCGTCGTCACATGTCTTTTGTGGCGTTTGACTGATTTATACTCCTGGTTCGCTGCTCTTGCACTCCCCTGAGTCTCGTACTCATCAAAACTGTCCCGCATTTGTTGAAGAATAGTTCCAAGACTGCTCAGTAAGTTTACATCAGTGGAAAGGTCAATTTGGGCACTTTGCAAACTTAGACTGCATCTTCATCCTTTTGTATGCATTCACAATTATCAAACCTGATATTATTTATGCATTTATCCAATGAACAGCATACATAACTCTCCGGGTGAAGTTTTTTAGGATATTTATACATGTTTCAAGATTGTCACATCATTTTATACACACTTTGAGCCATAAGGACACAATATTTTGCACCTCTGAAGATATAATTATGCAGTTGTAAAATGATATTCCTTAACCAACCTTGTGATAAAGATTTAGGGTTAATGATATAAAAATTAGGTCCTAAAGTCGAGGGCCTAAGGCTACAGCCTCATTAGCCTATGGGTTAATCCGGCCCTGCCCGTGACAAGCACCTCTCAGTTAGACATTTTATTTGCATCTTACGAGTCTTATGAATGAAACCCTCCGGTTAGTAATATCAGAACTCTGTCATTGTACAAAGAGCTCCACCCAAACAGCACCACAGCTATTTAAATTATTAAATTAGAGCTAACTTATGTGCACCGTGCTGCTTCTACAGACTCCAGCTGATGTTAGCTGTGTTTGGATGATGTTGACATTTGTGCTGACACTGGCTGAAGCACGAGGCCTTCCAGCCGAATATAGCGATCGCACATGTCAAGTAGTTGCCTATTAGAGGGCTCTTAAGATAGGTCGCGCTGTACTGAGATTACATTAGATTCACTGCGTTCATCCTGTGTTCATTGGGTCAGGTGCAGCAACGTATCCAGCAGAGCATGGCTCCCGCACAAATCTGGGTCTGTCCTATTAACCTCTAAGGAGGTTGGACTTTGAATGGTCAGGAATGCCTCCAACGTTGGGAGAACAGTGTGTTGGCAGCTAACAGAATTCCCATTGAGGTAAATGGAGTACGTTCGGCCTCTTTATCCCATATGTGCAACATTTCTGAGCTTTAGGCCGATACCAATTGGTGCCAGCACACTTGCCTCCGAGTCGGAAGGTTGTGGGTTCAAGCCCCACTCCAGACACTTGAGCACTGAATTGCTGCATTGGCGGAGGTGCCGTCTTTTGGATGAGACATTAAGCTGAAGCTCCATGCGCCCTGTCAAATGGGTGTCAAAGATCGCATGGCACCATTTGAAGAAAAGTAGAGGAGCTGTCCTGACCAACATTCACTCCTTAACCAGTGTCACTAAAACAGATAATCTGGTCATTTATCTCATTGCTGCTTGTTGGACCTTGCTGTGCATAAATTAGCTCTCATGTTGGCCTACATAATAGTGACTGTTCTTCGAAAATACATCATTGGCTAGGCAGCGGTTTGGGACATCCTCAGAATGCCAATATTTTCTCCTCCATCATATGAGCACAAAACAGAAAATGTAAAAATAAAATATAGAAGTGTTTATATGTAAAATATATTTCAGAAAGTAGTTAAAGGAGACAACTGGGCAGATGTTGCTGTGGCAAGGCATCGAACGGTGTCTGCCGTTAGTTAGACTTGTCTCTGCACCCTGCAGCTTAAAAAAACATTTGACCACAAAGTTGCTGGAAGTGTGAGTTGCTGGAAGTGTGTACAGGGAGGGCAACAGGGCAACAGCCAACAGGGTATCTCCATAACCAATTGAAGGATTGGGAAAATAAACAGCGGGAGGACTGAGAAGGTGCGTAAATTAAAGTGAGCGAATTCAATGTCAAGTCAGGTACAGAATGAGAAATAAAGAAAGGGGGAAAAAGATTGGATTGAGAGAGAAAAACACATTTTAAATTTGACATTTTTAAAACTTGAAGGAATGAGACTCTACACTTGTAATATTATTTTTTGTTGCCGGAGAGGTTGATTGACAATAATTAACAATGACTACATTATTAAAAGGGTACTTACATTACTCGTTATTAGCCCTAAATATCTGCGGAGGGTATAGTTTGTATTTACCACGCAAAAGCAGCAATTTCAAGCCATCCAATGCATGTCAATGGAGAGCCTGACAGTGAGATACCATTTTTACGAAGCTAACGGTGGAGCGCTGCAATTCGGACAGAGACTTTTGGATATTGGCAGTTAACCACGCATCTGCCCCTCGCTTGAAGCTGCTGTACCATTGACACACAAATAGTGGCGCGTGCCATTAGCATCCCCAAAATGTTGACAGAAACATTTGGCCCAATGTCCTTGGGCTGATCATTGTTCGGGGCTCCCTCTATTGGATAAAAGTGGTACTGCAGCCTGTGAGCCGCAAGTGGTGAGTTTCCTCCAGTGTACCTATTTGTGCTCATCATCGGCAGTCCCTCGAAGCGAGGGGGACTTGCTTCCACGCCAAAAAAGGATGAGTTCACAGGTGTTTCAATGAAGGACCCAAACTACATCCTGAAGGGTGAAAGATGCCTGTGGGTGGATTTTTTTTACCGTGGGGTGGCCGTTGCACACCAGCCACCACACGGGCTTGACAGAGCTAGGTCTTGGTCCAGTGGCAAGGGTTACTGCACTTTTTTTGACAGACGCATGTCTGTCAAGCTCCGCCCCCCTCCCTCCTGGCCCCAAATCATTCCCTCCACATGGTGCCGAGAAGCAGGACTTGAGGCCCAATTCTCTTCGCCCGCTCAGGCCCCGGCCCCGACTCCGACCCCGACTCACTCCACCACCCCCCCCCAACTCTCTCTTTCCCCCCCTCCCCAGACTCTCTTTTCTCCCTCCCAACGCTCTCTTCCCCACCACTCCCCTCCGACTCTCTCCCTCGTCCACCCCCCCACCTCAGGCCCCATCCCCTCTCGGGGGAGAGAGGGGCTGGGGGAGAGAGAGAGCGAGTGGGGGGGAGGGGGAAGAGAGAGACGGGGAAGAGAGATAGGCTGGGGGAGAAAGACAGAGAGAGAGAGGCTGGGGGAGAGAGAGAGAGAGAGAGGATGGGGAGAGAGAGGGGCTGGGGAGAGAGAGAGGCTGGGGGGGGGGGGGAAAGAGAGGCTGCGGGGGGGGGGGAAGAGAGAGAGCGAGAGTGGGCGGGGGGGGGGGAAGAGAGAGGCTGGGGGAGAAAGACAGAGAGAGAGAGGCTGGGGGAGAGAGAGAGAGAGAGAGAGAGAGAGAGAGAGACTGGGGGCTGGGGAAGAGAGAGAGAGATTGGGGGGTGGGAGGCTGGGGGGGGGGGAAGAGAGAGAGGGGGGGGGAAGAGAGAGAGAGGCTGGGGGGAGAGAGAGAGAGAGAGGCTAGGGGGAGAGAGAGAGAGAGGGAGGTTGGGGGGAGAGAGGGAGGCTGGGGGGGGGGGGAGAGAAAGAGAGAGGCTGGGGGGGAGGGGGAGAAAGAGAGAGGCTGGTGGGGGGGGGAGAAAGAGAGAGGCTGGGGGGGAGAGAGAGAGAGGCTGGGGGGGAGAGAGAGAAAGAGGCTGGGAAGAGAAAGAAAGGCTGGAGGAGAGAGAGAGAGAGAGAGAGAGAGAGAGAGGCTGGGAAGAGAGAGAGGGAGAGAGGCTGGGGGGAGAGAGAGGGAGAGGCTGGGGGGGGGAAAGAGAGAAAGGCTGGAGGAGAGAGAGAGAGAGAGAGAGAGAGGCTGGGGAGAGAGAGAGAGAGAGAGAGAGAGGCTAGGGAGAGAGAGAGGCTGGGGGAGAGAGATTGTGAGAGAGGCTGGGGGTGAGAGAGGGAGAGGCTGGGGGGTGTTAGAGACTGGGGGAGAGAGACTGGGAGAGAGAGATTGGGAGAGAGAGAGAGAGAGAGAGGCTGGGAGAGAGAGAGAGAGAGAGGCTGGGGGTGAGAGAGAGAGAGAGAGAGAGAGAGGCTGGGGGAGAGAGAGAGAGAGAGAGAGAGGCTGGGGAGAGAGATTGGGAGAGAGGCTGGGGGTGAGAGAGGGAGAGGCTGGGGGAGAGAGATTGGGAGAGAGGCTGGGGGTGAGAGAGGGAGAGGCTGGGGGGAGTTAGAGGCTGGGGGAGAGAGACTGGGAGGAGAGAGATTGGGAGAGAGAGGTGCTGGGGGGAGAGAGGCTGGGGGAGAGAGAGAGAGGCTAGGGGAGAGAGAGAGAGGCTGGGGGAGAGAGAGAGAGAGAGAGAGAGAGGGGCTAGGGGAGAGAGAGAGGCTGGGGGAGAGAAAGAGGCTGGGGGGAGAGAGAGAGAGACTGGGGAGAGAGAGAGAGGCTGGGGGTGGGAAGAGAGAGAGGCTGGGGGGGGGAAGGCTGGGGGGGGGAAAGAGAGAGAGGCTGGGGGGGGGAAGAGAGAGAGGCTGGGGGGGGGGAAAGAGAGGCTGGGGGGGGGAAGAGAAAGGCGCTGGGGGGGGGGAAAGAGAGAGAGGCTGGGGGGGGAGAGAGAGCGAGGCTGGGGAGAGAGAGAGAGGCTGGGGGAGAGAGGCTGGCGGGAGAGAGGCTGCGAGAGAGAGAGGCTGTGGGAGAGAGAGAGAGAGAGAGGCTGGGGGGAGAGAGAAACCCCGCTGAAGTCCCTCCGCTGCCGTAGGAGATGCATTGAAAAACTTCACCCCCTTTGTAACAGATAGAAAGAGCATCAAATGGGCAATGAAGAGTTGCCGGGGGAAATGTTACATGTATTTATCCACCTATATCCTCTCATGATGCGGAAGCACTAATTATTAAAAATTTCAATAAATCCTAATCACCAGACCTCAAGACTTAAGCCGCGAGCCCATCTC
This sequence comes from Pristiophorus japonicus, assembly GCF_044704955.1. Lineage (NCBI taxonomy): Eukaryota > Metazoa > Chordata > Chondrichthyes > Pristiophoridae > Pristiophorus > Pristiophorus japonicus. The sequence goes on from NC_091979.1 coordinate 307,494,517, forward strand.
CGATTGCTCACTTGGCAAGAGATGATGTTTCTATTTGGGCTTTCTCCCAAGACATGTGCCTCCCATGATCCAAAGCCTGCACCCATGTCCATGTGCTCAGGATTCAGAATTATGGTATATATTAATATGTCTCTACTTATCTGTAGATTAACTCCACGAGGCCTAGTGCTGTGCTTGAACTGCTGTGACCTTAGTCTCTTTATTGTAACTGCGGAGTGCCTTCTCTTCCCCGAGCTGCTTCTAGCTCGTATACTTATATCCATTTTATGAATACCCCGCTGAGCTGCGGTTTCTGATAATGTGTTTGGATCGATGCGTTGTTTGTGGTGATCCGTTTGACTGACAACCACCTGGATGTCCCCAATTTGCACATGGAGTCTACAGGGCAAACGATAACTCCTCATCTTAGGTGCCCCGTTCTCCAAAAATGTACACCTTGTGGGGTCCCTTTGCTGTTCTGGTTCCTTGCAGACTCCAGAGAGAATTGTTTTTCGCCCTCTGGCCAATCAGTTCAGGGGCTCTTCGGTTAATTCATATCAAATGTATCAGACCCATTGTTTTTATGCATAAAACTAGTCTGGTTCTCAACCGCAGAGATTGTCCTTAATTGCTGATGAGTCACCACCTGTCCCAGGCTGGAGCCATTTTCTCCCTTTGTCCAGTCAATCCCAAAAGCTTGTATTAAATCAATTTAATCAATTTTTAGCTTATGGCCTCTTTCTGTGCCTTCTTGAAAAGTGTTAAGACTCTCGCTTGTTGGAGATGGTCATTGCCTGGCACTTGTGTGGCGTGAATGTTACTTGCCACTTACCAGCCCAAGCCTAAATGTCATCCAGGTCTTGCTGCATGTGGGCAATGACTGCCTCATTATCTGAGGAGTTGTGAATGGAACTGAACACTGTGCAATCATCAATGAACATCCCCACTTCTGACCTGATGATGGAAGGAAGGTCATTGATGAAGCAGCTGAAGATGGTTGGGCCTAGGACACTGCCCTGAGGAACTCCGAGAGTGATATCCTGGGGCTGCGATGATTGACCTCCAACAACCACCTTCCTTTGTGCCAGGTATGACTTCAGCCAGTGGAGAGTTTTCCCCTGATTGCCACTGACTTCAGTTTTACGAGGGCTCCTTGATGCCACTCAGCCAAATGCTGCCTTGATGTTGAGGGGAGTCACTCACCTCACCTCTGGAATTCAGCTCTTTTGTCCATGTTTGGACCAAGGCTGTAATGAGGTCTGGAGCCAAGTGGTCCTGGCGGTACCCAAACTGAGCATCTGTGAGCAGGTTATTGGTGAGTAAGTGCCGCTTGATAGCACTGTCGACGACACCTTCCATCACTTTTCTGATGATTGAGAGTAGACTGATGGGACGGTAATTGGCCGGATTGGATTTGTCCTGCTTTTTGTGGACAGGACATACCTGGGCAGGTTTCCACATCGTCGGGTAGATGCCAGAGTTGTAACTGTACTGGAACAGCTTGGCTAGAGGCACGGCCAGTTCTGGAGCACAAGGCTTCAGCACAACAGCTGGATGTTGTCGGAGCCCCTCGCCTTTGCTGTATCCAGTATGCTCAGCTGCTTTTTGTTATCACATATTTGATAGGCATCTTATTAAAATATTGCTTCATACGGGTGAAAACTAATAGTGTAACTGCACTGTATGATGGTAGATAAGAATGCTTCATTAGGCAGCAGGCAAAGATGGTACTTAAGAAAACTGACCAGAGGTTTTATCTTTCATATCACATTGTTCTATCTTTTAAAAAAAAACACATGCCTCGGTTTAATATTATACGTTGCTTCAGTACTTTAGAGTTTGTATTTTGTAATTTAATACAGATGATGGCAGAAAGTGATGGAGATTAAATGTATCACAATATTATTTCAAGAATCTCTTCATGCAGTCAATGCTATGAGGCCGCATGAATGGGATTATTGTTATGAACAAGTTTATAGCTGTTGTTCTCATCAACAAAATTACATTTTCTTTTTTATCTTCTTCCCGAGAGTCATCTTTCTTAAAAATCAATAAATCTCTTCACCTATTTTAAAGCATTAATTATTTGATCTGCCTATGATGTTCACAAATAACAAAAAAAAATTGTGCTCATCTCACACTTTAATTGTTTCTGATCTATCTTCTTGTTTACTCATTTTCTGTTTCTCTCTTTGTATGCCCCTCATACTAGTCTCTCATTGTCCATTAGATCGACACGTTTAACTGCCTGGCTTTGCTCGTTAGATGAGTATTACCCCAGCTCACTAATTTGTATTAACCTTTTCCTAAACGACACAATACTGTGATATTTAACCCTGAATAGTCTGTACTGTGGTGCCCAGCCTCTCCCATGTGACTAACAATTCACTCGACCACGAAAGCCATCTTCCCATTAATTTGACCTTAAATAGCACGTGTTGTTGTAGCCAGCCTCGCCGCTATTGCCCAAACAGCTTCAAGCCTAACTTCAAATTGTTTCGTTCATGCTGCTTGTGAGGAGAAAAAAAAAAAGAGGGAAAATAGATGACAAGAAAAATAAATTAAAATTGGGATGCAGACTGCCAGTCAGAGGGCATGGAGCAACAGTGGGCAACTTATAGTGACACTGCTTGGATCCTGGGTCCAGTGGTAGAAAACATGCCAGGGTCTGTCAGTGTCAGGTTCAGAGTGTATAGAGGGGAGAGGAGATTGAGTTGGAGAATTAGGTCAGGTTGGATTGGGCAAAGCAGAGAAGTTTAGGACCTGACTAAGTAGAAGAAAATGTAAAGTTAAAAATAACTAAGTAAATAATTAAAAGCAGAGGCGCTCGAGTCAAAGTAAGTATGGGCGGAAAGCAAACGTCAAAACTGCCGTCTGATGGTGTGCTTCTGGAATTGAATGGAGGGTCTCAGATTACTCCACACTAACCATATGGTTAGCGTGGACCAATCAGCAACAGTGAATGGCCTCCACAATGTTAAGAGTATTACATTCACAGGTACACACCTCCATAAATAGGTAAATACTTAAACTGACATTTACACTGAGAGATCGATCGATGTTTTGGTTAAGCTTTTCAGTTGTCTTTTTTGTGGTTGTCGAAACAAACACATTGAAAGTTTCTTGTTTGCCTCTAACAAACCCCATCAGGGACTTATCTACCTTAAGTTCATTAATGCAACTCAAATTTCTATTCTACATTTGTTGATTTGGACATTTTTAGTTAGTAGTGCAAATTACAAGCACAACTTTTACAAGTTACTACTGATGCTATTAAAATGACAAAGTATAAGTAGCCCAACAGCACAATTTCATCAATGTTACAAGGTGGCTGGGTTTTATTACCATTAATCCTAAGTAATAGCCAATATGCTGCCAAGCCATTTTCCTTCTTACTTTCATACTACAACAATCCCTCTTTTGTCCGAGGCAGTGCTGTGCAATATAAAAGGCCGATGGGTCAAACTCATTGTACTTAATCATTGCATCTTGATGTACTTTTAAATTAAGACACAAGAATCTTCTGTTCTTTATTAATTTTACTTTTTTTTTAAAAAACAGGCTTTTACAGAGGTTTCTAACATTTCATTAGAAAATTAGATTAATTTTGTTCCTTATCATAAGGAAAACGGTCATTGATACAGATGCATATTTTAATAGATTCATGTGACGTCAAAGGTATTTTTTTTGTCAGGCTCAGACTAGTTAAACTTGCTTGAAATGCATCAAGCACTGAGCCCCTCTGTATCGCAATAGTACATTCTGCCCCAAGTTGTGTAATCACTGAACCAAGGTTATTGACCGTTGCTGATCACTGTTAATGTCCGAGATGGCAACACATGCAAAGTCATAATATTAAATAACTATGCTCTCCGACAGCGCCTTTAAAGTAGAAATGCCCTGAAGTGTTTTGCAGAGGCCTAATCAAAATAATATAGAGGCTGAGCCAAACAAGTGGATGTTAGGTATGTTGGCACTGACTTAGAATTGCCGAAAGGTCGTGAGTTCTGAGAGGTCGAAAGGTCAGGAGTCTCGAGAGGTCGGCGGGTCGGGAGGTCGGCGGGTCGGTAACGCCCTGAGGTCGGTGAGTCGGTAAGGCCCTGAGTTCGGTGAGTCGGTAAGGCCGAGGTCGGTGAGTCGGTAAGGCCCTGAGGTCGGTGAGTCGGTAAGGCCCTGAGGTCAGTGAGTCGGGAGGTCAGTGAGACGGGAGGTCGGTGAGTCGGTAACGCCCTGAGGTCAGCGAGTCGGTAAGGCCCTGAGGTCGGTAAGTCCCTGAGGTCGGTGAGTCGGTAAGGCCCTGAGGTCAGTGAGTCGGGTAAGGCCCTGAGGCCGGTGAGTCGGGAGGTCAGTGAGTCGGGAGGTCGATGAGTCGGTAACGCCCTGAGGTCAGCGAGTCGGTAAGGCCCTGAGGTCGGTGAGTCGGTAAGGCCCTGAGGTCGGTGAGTCGGTAAGGCCCTGAGGTCGGCGAGTCGGTAAGGCCCTGAGGTCGGCGAGTCGGTAAGGCCCTGAGGTCGGCGAGACGGTAAGGCCCTGAGGTCGGTGAGTCGGTAAGGCCCTGAGGTCGGCGAGTCGGTAAGGCCCTGAGGTCGGTGAGTCGGTAAGGCCCTGAGGTCGGTGAGTCGGTAAGGCCCTGAGATCGGCGAGTCGGTAACGCCCTGAGGTCGGTGAGTCGGTAACGCCCTGAGGTCGGTGAGTCGGTAACGCCCTGAGGTCGGTGAGTCGGTAAGGCCCTGAGGACGGTGAGTCGGTAAGGCCCTGAGGACGGTGAGTCGGTAAGGCCCTGAGGACCGTGAGTCGGTAAGGCCCTGAGGTCAGTGAGTCGGTAAGGCCCTGAGGTCGGTGAGTCGGTAAGGCCCTGAGGTCGGTGAGTCGGTAAGGCCCTGAGGTCAGCGAGTCGGTAAGGCCCTGAGGACGGTGAGTCGGTAAGGCCCTGAGGTCAGTGAGTCGGCAAGGCCCTGAGGTTGGTGAGGCGGTAAGGCCCTGAGGATTGTGAGTCGGTAAGGCCCTGAGGACGGCGAGTCGATAAGGCCCTGAGGACGGCGAGTCGGTAAGGCCCTGAGGTCGGTAAGGCCCTGAGGACGGTGAGTCGGTAAGGCCCTGAGGTCGGTGAGTCGGCAAGGCCCTGAGGTCGGTGAGTCGGTAAGGCCCTGAGGACGGCGAGTCGGTAAGGCCCTGAGGTCAGTGAGGCGGTAACGGCCTGAGGTCGGTGAGGCGGTAAGGGCCTGAGGTCGGTGAGTCGGTAAGGGCCTGAGGTCAGTGAGGCGGTAAGGCCAGCGAGTCGGTAAGGCCCTGAGGTCGGTGAGGCGGTAAGGCCCTGAGGTCGGTGAGGCGGTAAGGCCCTGAGGTCGGTGAGTCGGCAAGGCCCTGAGGTCGGTGAGTCGGTAAGGCCCTGAGGACGGAGAGTCGGTAAGGCCCTGAGGTCGGTGAGTCGGGAGATCGGTAAGGCCCTGAGGTCGGTAAGGCCCTAAGGTCGGTAAGGCCCTGAGGACGGTGAGTCGGTAAGGCCCTGAGGACGGTGAGTCGGTAAGGCCCTGAGGTCAGTGAGGCGGTAAGGGCCTGAGGTCGGTAAGGCCCTGAGGACGGTGAGTTGGTAAGGCCCTGAGGTCAGTGAGGCGGTAAGGCCCTGAGGACGGTGAGTCGGTAAGGCCCTGAGGTCAGTGAGGCGGTAAGGGCCTGAGGACGGTGAGTCGGTAAGGCCCTGAGGTCGGTGAGTCGGGTAAGGCCCTGAGGCCGGTGAGTCGGGAGGTCAGTGAGTCGGGAGGTCGGTGAGTCGGTAACGCCCTGAGGTCAGCGAGTCGGTAAGGCCCTGAGGTCGGCGAGTCGGTAAGGCCCTGAGGTCAGCGAGTCGGTAACGCCCTGAGGTCGGTGAGTCGGTAACGCCCTGAGGTCGGTGAGTCGGTAAGGCCCTGAGGACGGTGAGTCGGTAAGGCCCTGAGGACGGTGAGTCGGTAAGGCCCTGAGGACGGTGAGTCGGTAAGGCCCTGAGGACGGTGAGTCGGTAAGGCCCTGAGGACGGTGAGTCGGTAAGGCCCTGAGGACGGTGCGTCGGTAAGGCCCTGAGGACGGTGAGTCGGTAAGGCCCTGAGGACGGTGAGTCGGTAAGGCCCTGAGGTCGGTGAGTCGGCAAGGCCCTGAGGTCGGTGAGTCGGCAAGGCCCTGAGGACGGCGAGTCGGTAAGGCCCTGAGGACGGCGAGTCGGCAAGGCCCTGAGGTCGGTGAGTCGGTAAGGCCCTGAGGACGGCGAGTCGGTAAGGCCCTGAGGTCGGTGAGTCGGGAGATCGGTAAGGCCCTGAGGTCGGTAAGGCCCTGAGGACGGTGAGTCGGTAAGGCCCTGAGGACGGTGAGTCGGTAAGGCCCTGAGGACGGTGAGTCGGTAAGGCCCTGAGGTCGGTGAGGCGGTAAGGGCCTGAGGTCGGTAAGGCCCTGAGGACGGTGAGTTGGTAAGGCCCTGAGGTCAGTGAGGCGGTAAGGCCCTGAGGACGGCGAGTCGGCAAGGCCCTGAGGTCGGTGAGTCGGGAGATCGGTAAGGCCCTGAGGTCGGTAAGCCCCTGAGGACGGTGAGTCGGTAAGGCCCTGAGGACGGTGAGTCGGTAAGGCCCTGAGGACGGTGAGTTGGTAAGGCCCTGAGGACGGTGAGTTGGTAAGGCCCTGAGGACGGTGAGTTGGTAAGGGCCTGAGGTCAGTGAGGCCCTGAGGACGGTGAGTCGGTAAGGCCCTGAGGTCAGTGAGGCGGTAACGGCCTGAGGTCGGTGAGGCGGTAAGGGCCTGAGGTCGGTGAGTCGGTAAGGGCCTGAGGTCAGTGAGGCGGTAAGGGCCTGAGGACGGTGAGTCGGTAAGGCCCTGAGGACGGTGAGTTGGTAAGGCCCTGAGGACGGTGAGTTGGTAAGGGCCTGAGGTCAGTGAGGCCCTGAGGACGGTGAGTCGGTAAGGCCCTGAGGTCAGTGAGGCGGTAACGGCCTGAGGTCGGTGACGCGGTAAGGGCCTGAGGTCGGTGAGTCGGTAAGGGCCTGAGGTCAGTGAGGCGGTAAGGCCAGCGAGTCGGTAAGGCCCTGAGGTCGGTGAGGCGGTAAGGCCCTGAGGTCGGTGAGTCGGTAAGGCCCTGAGGTCGGCGAGTCGGTAAGGCCCTGAGGTCGGCGAGTCGGTAAGGACCTGAGGTCGGCGAGACGGTAAGGCCCTGAGGTCGGTGAGTCGGTAAGGCCCTGAGGTCAGCGAGTCGGTAAGGCCCTGAGGTCGGTGAGTCGGTAAGGCCCTGAGGTCGGTGAGTCGGTAAGGCCCTGAGATCGGCGAGTCGGTAACGCCCTGAGGTCGGTGAGTCGGTAACGCCCTGAGGTCGGTGAGTCGGTAACGCCCTGAGGTCGGTGAGTCGGTAAGGCCCTGAGGACGGTGAGTCGGTAAGGCCCTGAGGACGGTGAGTCGGTAAGGCCCTGAGGACCGTGAGTCGGTAAGGCCCTGAGGTCAGTGAGTCGGTAAGGCCCTGAGGTCGGTGAGTCGGTAAGGCCCTGAGGTCAGCGAGTCGGTAAGGCCCTGAGGACGGTGAGTCGGTAAGGCCCTGAGGTCAGTGAGTCGGCAAGGCCCTGAGGTTGGTGAGGCGGTAAGGCCCTGAGGATTGTGAGTCGGTAAGGCCCTGAGGACGGCGAGTCGATAAGGCCCTGAGGACGGCGAGTCGGTAAGGCCCTGAGGTCGGTAAGGCCCTGAGGACGGTGAGTCGGTAAGGCCCTGAGGTCGGTGAGTCGGCAAGGCCCTGAGGTCGGTGAGTCGGTAAGGCCCTGAGGACGGCGAGTCGGTAAGGCCCTGAGGTCAGTGAGGCGGTAACGGCCTGAGGTCGGTGAGGCGGTAAGGGCCTGAGGTCGGTGAGTCGGTAAGGGCCTGAGGTCAGTGAGGCGGTAAGGCCAGCGAGTCGGTAAGGCCCTGAGGTCGGTGAGGCGGTAAGGCCCTGAGGTCGGTGAGGCGGTAAGGCCCTGAGGTCGGTGAGTCGGCAAGGCCCTGAGGTCGGTGAGTCGGTAAGGCCCTGAGGACGGAGAGTCGGTAAGGCCCTGAGGTCGGTGAGTCGGGAGATCGGTAAGGCCCTGAGGTCGGTAAGGCCCTAAGGTCGGTAAGGCCCTGAGGACGGTGAGTCGGTAAGGCCCTGAGGACGGTGAGTCGGTAAGGCCCTGAGGTCAGTGAGGCGGTAAGGGCCTGAGGTCGGTAAGGCCCTGAGGACGGTGAGTTGGTAAGGCCCTGAGGTCAGTGAGGCGGTAAGGCCCTGAGGACGGTGAGTCGGTAAGGCCCTGAGGTCAGTGAGGCGGTAAGGGCCTGAGGACGGTGAGTCGGTAAGGCCCTGAGGTCGGTGAGTCGGGTAAGGCCCTGAGGCCGGTGAGTCGGGAGGTCAGTGAGTCGGGAGGTCGGTGAGTCGGTAACGCCCTGAGGTCAGCGAGTCGGTAAGGCCCTGAGGTCGGCGAGTCGGTAAGGCCCTGAGGTCAGCGAGTCGGTAACGCCCTGAGGTCGGTGAGTCGGTAACGCCCTGAGGTCGGTGAGTCGGTAAGGCCCTGAGGACGGTGAGTCGGTAAGGCCCTGAGGACGGTGAGTCGGTAAGGCCCTGAGGACGGTGAGTCGGTAAGGCCCTGAGGACGGTGAGTCGGTAAGGCCCTGAGGACGGTGAGTCGGTAAGGCCCTGAGGACGGTGCGTCGGTAAGGCCCTGAGGACGGTGAGTCGGTAAGGCCCTGAGGACGGTGAGTCGGTAAGGCCCTGAGGTCGGTGAGTCGGCAAGGCCCTGAGGTCGGTGAGTCGGCAAGGCCCTGAGGACGGCGAGTCGGTAAGGCCCTGAGGACGGCGAGTCGGCAAGGCCCTGAGGTCGGTGAGTCGGTAAGGCCCTGAGGACGGCGAGTCGGTAAGGCCCTGAGGTCGGTGAGTCGGGAGATCGGTAAGGCCCTGAGGTCGGTAAGGCCCTGAGGACGGTGAGTCGGTAAGGCCCTGAGGACGGTGAGTCGGTAAGGCCCTGAGGACGGTGAGTCGGTAAGGCCCTGAGGTCGGTGAGGCGGTAAGGGCCTGAGGTCGGTAAGGCCCTGAGGACGGTGAGTTGGTAAGGCCCTGAGGTCAGTGAGGCGGTAAGGCCCTGAGGACGGCGAGTCGGCAAGGCCCTGAGGTCGGTGAGTCGGGAGATCGGTAAGGCCCTGAGGTCGGTAAGCCCCTGAGGACGGTGAGTCGGTAAGGCCCTGAGGACGGTGAGTCGGTAAGGCCCTGAGGACGGTGAGTCGGTAAGGCCCTGAGGACGGTGAGTCGGTAAGGCCCTGAGGTCAGTGAGGCGGTAAGGGCCTGAGGTCGGTAAGGCCCCGAGGACGGTGAGTTGGTAAGGCCCTGAGGTCAGTGAGGCGGTAAGGCCCTGAGGACGGTGAGTCGGTAAGGCCCTGAGGTCAGTGAGGCGGTAAGGGCCTGAGGACGGTGAGTCGGTAAGGCCCTGAGGACGGTGAGTTGGTAAGGCCCTGAGGACGGTGAGTTGGTAAGGCCCTGAGGACGGTGAGTTGGTAAGGGCCTGAGGTCAGTGAGGCCCTGAGGACGGTGAGTCGGTAAGGCCCTGAGGTCAGTGAGGCGGTAACGGCCTGAGGTCGGTGAGGCGGTAAGGGCCTGAGGTCGGTGAGTCGGTAAGGGCCTGAGGTCAGTGAGGCGGTAAGGGCCTGAGGACGGTGAGTCGGTAAGGCCCTGAGGACGGTGAGTTGGTAAGGCCCTGAGGACGGTGAGTTGGTAAGGGCCTGAGGTCAGTGAGGCCCTGAGGACGGTGAGTCGGTAAGGCCCTGAGGTCAGTGAGGCGGTAACGGCCTGAGGTCGGTGACGCGGTAAGGGCCTGAGGTCGGTGAGTTGGTAAGGGCCTGAGGTCAGTGAGGCGGTAAGGCCAGCGAGTCGGTAAGGCCCTGAGGTCGGTGAGGCGGTAAGGCCCTGAGGTCGGTGAGGCGGTAAGGCCCCGAGGTCGGTGAGGCGGTAAGGCCAGCGAGTCGGTAAGGCCCTGAGGTCGGTGAGGCGGTAAGGCCCTGAGGTCGGTGAGGCGGTAAGGCCCTGAGGTCAGTGAGGCGGTAAGGCCAGCGAGTCGGTAAGGCCCTGAGGTCAGTGAGGCGGTAAGGCCCTGAGGTCGGTGAGGCGGTAAGGCCCTGAGGTCGGTGAGGCGGTAAGGCCCTGAGGTCGGTGAGTCGGTAAGGCCCTGAGGTCGGTGAGGCGGTAAGGCCCTGAGGTCGGTGAGGCGGTAAGGCCCTGAGGTCGGTGAGGCGGTAAGGCCCTGAGGTCGGTGAGGCGGTAAGGGCCTGAGGTCGGTGAGGCCCGGAGGTCGGTGAGTCGGTAAGGCCCTGAGGTCGGTGAGGCCCGGAGGTCGGTGAGGCGATAAGGCCCTGAGGTCGGTGAGGCCCGGAGGTCGGTGAGTTGGTAAGGCCCTGAGGTCGGTGAGGCCCGGAGGTCGGTGAGTCGGTAAGGCCCTGAGGTCGGTGAGGCCCGGAGGTCGGTGAGTCGGTAAGGCCCTGAGGTCGGTGAGGCCCGGAGGTCGGTGAGTCGGTAAGGCCCTGAGGTCGGTGAGGCCCGGAGGTCGGTGAGGCGATAAGGCCCTGAGGTCGGTGAGTCGGTAAGGCCCTGAGCTCGGTGAGGCCCGGAGGTCGGTGAGTCGGTAAGGCCCTGAGGTCGGTGAGGCGGTAAGGGCCTGAGGTCGGTGAGGCCCGGAGGTCGGTGAGGCCCGGAGGTCGGTGAGGCGGTAAGGGCCTGAGGTCGGTGAGGCCCGGAGGTCGGTGAGTCGGTAAGGCCCTGAGGTCGGTGAGGCCCGGAGGTCGGTGAGGCGGTAAGGGCCGGAGGTCGGTGAGGCGGTAAGGGCCTGAGGTCGGTAAGCCCCGTGAGGTCGGCGAGTCGGGAGGTCGGCGAATAGGTAAGCCCTGTGAGGTCGGCGAGTCGGGAGTTCGGAGACTGGGAGTTCGGAGGTCGGTGAGGTGAGTTGGTAAGTAGCTCTCTTTTCTCGATTTCTTTTAGGTTGGGAGGTCGGAGGCCGAGAGATGAGGGGGGCCACAGAGGTCGGTGAGTTCGGGAGGCCACAGAGGTCGGTGAGCAGCTCCCTTTTCTCTATTTCTTTTTAAGTAGATTTTAAGCTAGATAAGTCTAACTAGAGGTATGGCAGTGCAGTTCAGTCCCGTGGAGTGCACATCCTGCGGCATGTGGCAAGTCCTGAACGCTTCGCGCAGCCTAGACAACCACGTGGGCAGGAGGCATCTCCAGCTTCAACTACTCGAGCTCCACGTTTCGGAGCTGGAACAGCGGGTGGAGTCAATAAGGTGCATACGTGAGGCTGAGAATTACGTAGATAGCACGTTTCAGGGGTTGGTCACCCCGCGGCTTAAAGGCTTGCAGGTAGAGGGTAAGTGGGTGACCACCAGACGTAGTAAGTGTGCTCGGCAGGAAGTGCAGGAGTCCCCCCCGTGAGTCCATCTCACTTTCAAACCAATATTCACTTCTGAGTATCGGTAAGGACGATGGTGCCTCTGGGGAGTGCAGCCAGAGTCAATTCCAAGGTACCACGGGTGGCTCAGCTGCACAGGGGGGAGGGACAAAGAACAAAAGAGCCCCAGTGATAGGGGATTCTATAGTTAGGGGAACAGACAGGCATTTCCGCCACCGTAGACGTGACTCCCGAATGGTTTTGTGCCTCCCCGGTGCCAGGGTCAAGGATGTCACAGAGCGGATGCAGGGCATTCTGGGGAGGGGAGGGGGGAGGGGCGGTGAGGGTAAACAGCGAGAGGTCGTAGTCCATATCGGGACCAACGACATAGGTAAAATGAGGGATGAGGGACGCTTATGTCATATCAACGGCTAAATACTATAGAATCTTGAGAGGAATATAAAAAGTTAAGAGGCAAAATTAAAAAAGGATATTAGGAATGCTAAGAGAGAGCACGAGAAATTCTTGGCCAATTAAATTAAGGAAAACCCTAAGATGTTCTATAAATATATTAAGAGTAAGAGGGTAACTAAAGCAAGGTTGGGCCTATTAGAGACCATAAGGGTAATCTTTGTGTGGAGGCAGAAGATGTTGGGAAGGTTCTTAACGAATACTTTGCATCTGTTTTCACAGAGGAAAGGGGCAATGCAGATACTGCTATCGAGGAGGAGTGTGATATTCTGGATGAAATAAATATAGTGAGAGAGGAAGTATTTAGGGGTTTAGCAGCTTTGAAAGTAGATAAGTCCCAAGGCCCGGAAGAAATGCATCCCAGGCTGTTGAGCGAAGTAAGAGGGGAAATAGCAGAGGCCTTGACCATCATTTTCCAGTCCTCTTTGGATCTGGGCATGGTGCCGGAGGATTGGAGGACTGCTAATATAGTACCCTTGTTTAAAAAGGGAGAAAGGGATAGGCTGAGAAAATACAGGTCTGTCAGCCTAACCTCAGTGGTGGGAAAATTATTTGAAAAAATCCTGAAAGACAGGATAAATCTGCATTTGGAAAGGCAAGTATTAATTAGGAACAGTCAGCACAGATTTGTTAAGGGAAGATCTTGTCTGACTAACCCGATTGAATTTTTTGAGGAGGTAACCAAGAGGGTCGATGAGGGTAGTGCGTACGATGTAATATATATGGACTTTAGCAAAGCTTTTGATAAGGTCCCACGTGGTAGACTGGTCACGAAGGTTAAAGCCCATGGGATACAGGTCAAAGTGTCAAGTTGGATCCAAAATTGGCTTGGGGATAGGAAGCAAAGGGTAATGATTGATGGATGTTTTTGTGACTGGAAGGATGTTTCCAGTGGGGTTCCGCAGGGCTCGGTACTGGGACCCTTGCTTTTTGTGGTATATATTAACGATTTAGATTTGAATATAGGGAGTATGATTAAGAAGTTTGCAGACAACACAAAATTGGCTGTGTGGTTGATAATGAAGAGGAAAGTCATAGGCTGCAGGAGGATATCAATCTGCTGATCAGGTGGGCAGAGCAGTGGCAAATGGAATTTAATTCAGAGAAGTGTGAGGTAATGCACTTTGGGAGGGCTAATAAGGAAAGGGTATACACATTAAGCGGTAGGCCACTTAATAGTATAGATGAACAAAGGGACCTTGGAGTGCTTGTCCACAGATCCCTGAAAGTAGCAGGCCAGGTGGATAAGGTGATTAAGAAGGCATACGGAATGCTTGCCTTTATTGGCTGAGGCATAGAATACAAGAGCAGAGAGGTTATGCTTAAATTGTATAATACTTTGGTTTGGTTAGCTGGAGTATTGCGTGCAGTTCTGGTCGCCGTATTATAGGAAGGACGTGATTGCACTAGAGAGGGTGCAGAGGAGATTTACTAGAATGCTGCCTGGAATGGAGAATCTTATTTATGAGGACAAATTGTATAGGCTGGGTTTGTTCTCAATGGAACAGAGGAGGTTGAGAGGAGATCTCATTAAGGTGTACGAAATATTGAGGGGCCTGGACATAGTGGATTGTAAGGGTCTATTTCCATTGGTGGAGGGTCTATTACGAGGGGGCATATTTAAGGTGGTTGGTGGAAGGTTTAGAGGTGATTTGAGGGGGGCGGGCTTCTTTAAGCAGAGGGTTGTGGGGATCTGAAACTCTGCCTGGAAGAGTGGTGGATGCAGAAACCCTCACCACTTTTAAGAGATGGTTGGATGGGCCCTTAAAGTGCAGTAACCTGCAGGGTTACGGACCTAGAGCTGGTAATTGGGATTAGACTGGATGACCTTTTGTTGGACGGAGCAGATATAATGCTAAGTACTGCAGGGAATAGAATATGGCCAGGGTGATCTCCTGGACTGGTTTTGATCGCCTGGATGGGTCAGGGAGGTATTTTTCCATATTTTCTCTCCCTAAATTGGCCTGGGTTTTTATCTGGTTTTTGCCTCTCCCAGGAGATAACATGGCTCCGGTTGGGGTGGAGTGTAGAATGTTTCAGTATAAGGGGTGTCACAGTTGTGGTGAGGTGGACTGGTTGGGCTGGGTACTCTTTGCCTTTCCGTCATTGGTCATAGGTTTATATGTAACCTTTAGGGCTGCTGACCAAGGGCCGTGCGGCTCTTTGTCGGCTGGTGCGGACACGATGGGCCGAAATGGCCTCCTTCTGTGCTATAAATTTCTACGTTTCTATTAGGGCTTTAAGGAGGGTGTTAAAGGGTGAGAAGGAGGGGTGCCTGGGGCCTAAGCAACTGAAGGGACAGCCATGAATGGTGAGGCAAAGAAAGGGATGTATAAAAGTCCAGAATTCAGGGAAGGGGGTTGTAGGACTGGAGACGGTTACAGATAGAGAGGGACAAGGTCAGAAGGGATTTAAACACAAGGATGAGAATTTTAAATTGGAGACATTGGGCGATGGGGAGGACAGGGGTGATGGGTGAGCGGGATTGGTGCAGGATCAGATACGGGCAGCAGAGTTTTGGATGAGCTGAAGTGTATGGAGAGTGGAGGATGGGAGGCTGGCCAGGATAGCATAGGAATAGTTGAGTCTGGAAGTAGCAAAGGCATGGAAGAAAGTTTCAGCAGCAGATGTGCTGAGGCAGGGGTGGTGATGTCATAGAGGTGGAAGGAGGCAGTCTTTGTGATGAAGATCATCTGGAGTCAGAAGCTCAGCTCGGGGTCGAGTACGTTACCGAGGTTGAAAACAGTCTGCTTCAGCCTGGACAGGGAGAGGAGTTCCAATCATTACAGCAGTCCAGTTGCAGTCTAAATTCCACAGCGGTTTCCCATTGCTATTTACAGCAAATTTATGAAGCAGTATATTCCATGACTAAGATAAAATTATTACCTTACTGATACTGAAAGAGGCCTCACACATCGTTGTAATACTATATACCTACAATTTTCAAGACTTAAGATATATGTAACTTGATTCTTCTTGCCCCTAAACCTATTTTTCCAGATTAATACTTAATTTTTGCTCTATCTCAAGCAGTGAGTTTGAAATATTTTTCTATTCTTCCCTCCTTGAAAAATGGCTTTTTATATTTTCAGTTGTTTATATGATTTTATTGTTTTCCCCTCATTGACTTCCATGATGGACATGCAGCTCTGGTTAAAGCCATTGTCAGTATAGCCTATGTGGGTAGTAGCTGTCGAGTCTCCGATAACGAGTACCTGGACAGGTCATTACTAGCCACGCTCAACAGGGCCTGGCCACTGGTTGGTTCCAGCATCAAAACACCTCAAACATCAGGCACGGGCCCTGGTCAAACATCAGTCTCCCTGCGTTCCCCCCGCCCCAAAACAAAACACATCTCAATATTGCCACCACACCCATCTTTTACTTGTACGTTTAAACTATAAAAATGTAAAAAAAATTATTTGCTTTTAAAGTAATATCTCTTTTCACTTCTCTTACCGCACATAGTTTCTGCCTGGTTGTCTTGGTTCTGGGTATTCTAGGTGTCCAAGAGGAGAGGAAAAGCTGAACCTCGCTCCAGTCTAAAACTTAGATCCAGGCATTTCAGGAGTGAAGTTAGGAAACACTTCTACACACAAACGGTAGTAGAAGTTTGGAACTCTCTTCCGCAGCCAGCAATTGATGCTGGGCCAATTGTGAATTTTAAATCTGAGATTTGTCGATGTTAGTTAGCCAAAGGTATTCAGGGATATGGGCCAAAGGTGGGTATATGGAGTTAGGTCACAAATCAGCCATTATCCCATTGAGGGGCTAAATGGCATACTCCTGTTCCTACATTCATAAGTTCTACCAACTGGTTAATAGTTCCGGGTGAGCAGGGTGAAAGCTGTAGCTCTTGTCTCTCCCCTTCAAACACACATACATACACAGATTTTATCATTGCAGCTGGCAATCAGGAAGCAGGAAACTATAGGCCAGTTAACCTGTCGTTGGGAAAATGCTGGAATCCATTATTAAGGAAGTAGTAGCAGGACATTTAGAAAATCATAATACAATCAAGCAGAATCGACATGGTTTATGAAAGGGAAATCGTGTTTGACAAATAAGAGTTCTTTGAGGATGTAACGAGATTGGATAGGGGGGAACCAGTAGATGTAGTTTATTTGGATTTCCAAAAGGCATTTGATAAGGTGCCACATAAAAGGTTACTGCACAAGATAAAAGCTCAGGGGATTGAGGGTATTATATTTGCATGGATTGAGGATTGGTGAACAGAAAACAGAGAATCGGGATAAATGGGTCATTTTCAGGTTGGCAAACTATCCAGTAGGATGCCACAGGGATCAGTGCTGGGGCCTCAACTATTTACAATCTATATTAATGACTTGGATGAAGGGACCGAGTGTACTGTAGCCAAATTTGCTGGCGATACAAAGATAGGTGGGAAAGCAAGTTGTGAGGAGGACACAAAGAATCTGCAAAGGGATATAGTAGGCTAAGTGAGTGGCAAAAATTTGGCAGATGGAGTATAATGTGGGAAAATGTGAGGTTACCCACTTTGGTAGAAATAAATAAGCAAAATATTATTTAAATGAAGAGAGACTACAGAATGCTGCAGTACAAAGGGATCTGGGTGTCCTCGTACATGAAACACAAAAAGTTAGAATGCAGTTACAGCAAGTAATTAGGAGGCACATGGAATATTGGCCTTTTGGCAAGGGGGCTGGAGTTAAAAATAGGGAAGTCTTGCTACAACTGTACAGGGCGTTGGTGAGACCACATCGAGACTACTGTGTACAGTTTTGATCTAATTTAAAAGGAGGGATATATTTGCATTGGAGGCAGTTCAGAGCAGGTTCACTAGGTTGATTCCTGGGTTGTCTTATGAAGAAAGGTTGAGCAGGTCGGGCCTGTACTCATTGGAGTTTAGAAGAATGATAGGTGATCTTATTGAAACATTAGATTCTGAGGGGGCTTGACAGGGGAGATGCAGAGAGGATGTTTCCCCGCATGTGGGAAATCTAGAACTAGCGGGCATAGTTTCACGATAAGGGGCGCACATTTAAGACGGAGATGAGGAGGAATTTCTTCTCTCAGAAGGTCGTGAATCTTTGGAGTTCTCTATCCCAGAGAGCTGTGGAGGCTGGGTCATTGAATTTATTCAAGGCTGAGATAGACAGTCTTGAACTATAGCGGAGTCAAGGGTTGTGGAAAACAGGCAGGAAAGCGGAGTTGTGGCCAAGATCAGATCAGCCATGATCGTATTGAATGGCGGAGCAGTCTCAAGGGGCCGTATGGCCTACTCCTGCTCCTATTTTCTATGTTCAACCACAGCACACACAGTGCAGGTGAATTGCCAACTCAAGCCCCATATCTCCTGCCTCAGTGATGAGTCTGTGTGTGTGGGGTTTTTGCTCTCCCACTCTGAGAGGAGACATTGAGTGGACACCTGGCAGTCTCCCAAAATCTTTTGCCTTGGATCACCAACTCCGAAGTTGAGGATAAAACACTTCCCTTGACTGCTGTGGTGCCATGCGTTGGTTCTGCTGACCTGTGTTGAGTGAAGGCGTTGAATGGTGGTAGTATTAGCCAGTTGCCTTTTTACAGGCATGATGCAAATGCCGCTCTTTACTTGCTGTTCAACATCTCATTTTCCTTAAGGCTATGTGCTGTCCTTTGCTTTTGCAGTTCACTGAAAGTGCCTGATTTGGGGCACACACAATAGGCTGGAGTTAATGCAGTCTTGATATTTCACTTCATGTTTGCTTGGAATTTCAGTAACAAGTCGACTTGGTTTTAACAGCTGGAGGCGATGCGACTTGCTGAACTCCATTGTGCAGCATGGCATCTGGTCATCGTGTCCATCAGTGCCACACTTTATATTTACTCTAGCGGCCGGTCGAATTCAGCTGTACGAGTCAGGTTACCCTGCCTGCTCCAGCTTCAGACTAAAAGGAGAGCAGTATCGTCCATGATGTTCAGCACGCAAGTGCAATGATTAAATTTCAGAGGACTAGAACATCTAGACTCTGTAAGCAGGACCACAAACTGCCTGCCACATTGAGGAATACCCTTCCCCCAGGAGCTGGAACTAATAACATAAGAAATCAGAGCAGTCGGAGGTCCTTCGGCCCTTCGAGCCTGCTCCGCCATTTAATAAGATCATGGCTGATCTTCTACCTCAGCTCCACCTTCCTGCACTATCCCCATATTCCTGGATTCCCTTAATATTCAAAAATCTATCAACCTCTGTCTTGAATATACTCAACGACTGAGCATCCAGAACCCTCTGGGGTAGAGAATTCCAAAGATTCACCATCCTCCAAGTGAAGAAATGTCTCCTCATTTCAATCCTAAATGGCCAAGCCTTTAATCTGAAACTGTGATCCATGGTTCTAGATTCCCCAGCCAGAGGAAACATCCTCTCAGCATCTACCCTGTCAAGCTCTTTTCTAAGTATTTTATACATTTCAATGAGATCTCTCATTCTTCTAAACTCTAGGGAATATAGGCTGAGTCTACTCAATTTCTTCTGATAGGACAATCCCCCCATCCCAGGAATCAGTCTGGTGAACCTTTATTGCACTCCCTCTATGGCAAGTATATCCTTCCTTAGGTAACGAGACAAAGAGTGTACACAGCACTCCAGGCGTGATCTCACCAAGGCTCTATATATAATTGCAGCAAGACTTGTTTAGTCTTATACTGCAATCCCCTTGGAATAAAGGCCAACATACCAATTGCTTTCCTAATTGCTTGCTGTACCTGCATGTAAACTTAGTGATGATTCATGTACAAGGAACACCCAGGTCCCTCTGAATACCAACATTTCCCAATCTCTCATCATTTAAAAATGATTGTTTTTCTATTTTTCCTGCCAAAGTGGATAACTTCACATTTCTCCACATTATATTCCATTTACCATGTTCTTCCCCACTCAATTAATTTGTCTAGATCCCTTTATAGCCACTTTGCATCCTCCTCACAAATTATTTTCCCACCTAAGCTTTGCATCATCAGCAACCTTGAATACATTACACTCGATTCCCTCATCTAAATCATTGATATATAGTGAATAGCTGGGGTCCAAGCACTGATCCTTGCAGTACCCCACTAGTTACAGTGTGCCAACCTGAAAATGATCCGTTTATTTCTACCCTCTGTTTTCTGATCATTAACCAATCCTCAATCCATGCTAATATATTTTCCCCAATCCCATGGGTCCTAATTTTGTGTAATAACATTGTGTAAGTGCTTCCTGAAAATCCAAATACACCACATCCATTGGTCCCCCTTCATCTATACTGCTAGTTACAACATCAAAAAACTATCAGATTTGTTAAACATGATTTCCCTTTTATAAATCCGTGTTGACTCTGTCCAATCATATGATTTTCAAAGTGCCCTGTTACCATGTCTCTAATAATAGATTCGAACATTTTCCTGACAACTGATGTCAGGTTAACTGGCCTATAGTTTATGGTTTCAAGTGGAAGTAAATAGATCATCTCGCCAGATTCCGAAGTTATTTAAAAAATGTTAACTTCAGGAGAAATTTTCCAAGTTACGTCATGATCAAGGTTTTATGAACAGTTGGAGTGGACCGATTGCAAACTCCACTCCAAAATTCGATCATTTCCCCTTTTTTAGTTTTCATACCAGCCTCTACCTCCCTTCCCTTTCCTCTTCAAGGTTCTACACTACCTGTATGTCACCGAGTACTGTGCTCACCTCTCCCAAAATTCCCTCTACGAATACTTACAAATACCACCAAGACTGCCTCAAAGTCACTGCAACCCTGCTGATCTTTACCCACCATAATCACTCTGTGCCCTTCAACACAACTGACTATTCCATCCTCCTCTAATGTCAACCTCAAAGGAGACTGCCATGCCTGGTTCCACTCTTGCTTATCCCAATGGAGCTACGTCATCAGCAATGGTTTCTCCTCTCACCCCTGTATGGTTCTCTCAGATACCTCAATGTTCCAACCTTGCACGCCCCCTTTTCCTTGTATACACGTTGCCCCTAGGCGATAGTATCCATAGAGATATGGTCAGTTTGCATACTTTTGCTGATCGACACTTCACTACAACCACCCTCGATTCTACAAATACCCGTGTTGTCAGATTGGCAACCTGACATCAAATTCTGGATGAACCAGAACATTCTCCAGCTGAACACTGCGAAAACCAAAGCCAATTTATTTAGCTCTTACCCACATTTGCTTCTGACACTATTCCATTCCCGAGATGTTAGCCAAGATTGAGCAGCTCTGATGTCCTGTTGACAACGCTGAGAATCAAAAAACATATTCTATCCATTACAACATTGCCCATCATATGCCACTGAAACCTGATCAATGCTTTCATACCTTCAAGACTACAATTCTTGAACGGCCACCTGAGCTCCCCTTATACAATTCCAACTGATCCAAAACCCTGCAGCTCACATCCTGTTGTGCACGGAGTCCCGCTTGTCCATCACCTCGCTTCTCACCAACGTACACTTGTTCCATGTCTCCTGACGTACCATGTCCTTCCTTCCATTGCCCCCACATCTACCTTCACAAGTACTTCCAGTTCCATGTCACAGTCTATAGCCTTTGGCCTCATGTTCACCTCCACCTCCACCAGCCATTCCTATTTGATAGCAGAGCTTTTAACCATCTTAGTCTTATGCTCTGGAACTCCCTTTCAAAGTCTCTTCCATGTCCCAGTCCATAGCCTTTGGCCTCACGTTCACCTCCACCTACCATTCCTATTTGATTGCGACTGCTCTCAACTTCAAGCCTCCTCATTCTGCCTGTGCTTTTGGCTAACTCTGCCACTAACGCCTCGTCCATCGCTTTTCCTCTATGAATTACCTTGGGATGTTTTATTACATTGAAGGCGCGATACAAAAGCAAGTTGTGTTAATACAAATGCAAATTTGTGTTTTATTTACATACCATAATTGGAGAAAATCCTTCAGCTTGATATAGATTTTGTTGCGTTGATTCATTATTTCAGTTTACAAAAAAAAAGGCTGTAAAATTACACTACAGATCCTGCCCACAGGAGAGTTCTCCAACTCAAGAATCTGTGGATCACAAAACTAGATTTGGTTAACATTATTTCAGTCACCACTTGCGTATTTATGGGCTAGTAAATTACATCACTTCTACTGTAGACAACAGGCTCTTCACACATGCCCAATGTGGACTGCCGATACTATTCCCTTCCGTCAGCTAACTAGAATACTATGTCTGGTACGTCTGTTGCCACAAACTGTCTTTCTGTAATCAGCAAGTAGAAAAATTCAAAGATCCAATGACTCATTTCAGGGACAGATTCCATGTCAGCGATAAAAAGTCAGTATTCAACATCAGTTACTAGTACTGTCAATAAAAAAAAAATACATCTCTTAAGAACAGCTTTATTCTTCAGCTTTTTTCATGCTCCAGACCGTGCTTGAAGTTGCATCTGGCTTTGAGATTTTAGCTGTTGTCGGGACCGTTTTCAGTACCGTTTGAGTTGGTTTTCCTTTCGTCCGCATTGACCTTTGAGCTCTTCTCTTCTGTTTGACGCGAATAACATCTTCGTGTCCCGTCTCAATCATTTGTTCCTCCCAGGACTGGATTTCATTCTGGTAACGGATTTTGTCATCCTCGGCCAGCTGTGTGTACATCTAGAAAATAACAGTTGGTGTGAGATATTCATGCATTGGAAGAAAAACAATACTTCTGTTGGCAAAGTGGGAGGAGGCTCATGTGGAGCATAAGCTCCAGCACAGAGCAGTTGGGTGGAATGGGCTGTTTGTGTGTGCTGCACATTCTATGCAAGTCAGGACTGCAAAAACTGAACCACTGTTTTTTTTCCTGATTTGTCTTTCACAGATTGTTTAGTTCTCTTTCACATCTCTTCTCCCTCCACTCCTACTTAGATGTCGGGGAGGAGAAACAGAGCAGTAATCTTCACCCATAAACACAGCTGGGAAATGAACTATCGTTCAAAGTTTTGATTATCCCTTATAACTCTCCGACAACCAGGTGAAAATAATTTTAGCTTGACTCAGGGGGTTGTGCGTTCAAACATCATAGCAGGTTTTAAACCCAGTCTAGGCCAACAGTGCAGTGCAAAGCTGAGGGCGTGTTGCATTGAGGAGCTGCTGTCCTTTGGGAGAGAGGTTAAACCAGTGTCCCATCGGCCCGTTCCTGTGATTTATGTAGCCGGACGTTAAAGATCTCACGGCACTATTCAATGAAGGGCCCAGAGTTCTCCCCGTGACCTGGCCAATGTTTCTCACCAACCTACGCTACCATTGGTCATTAATCTCCCGGCTTATGTGTGGAGTATTTCCAATGCAGAATAGTTGCTTTGTTTACTCACATAACATTTCATTTCAAAGTTAGTTCATTGTGTGAAGTACTTGGAGATGTTTTAACATTTCAGGGCAATATATAATGCAAGTACTTGAATAACGTACACCAGTTTTACACAACATAATATACACATTCACAATATTATATTGGGTGTGTTGAACAAATATACCCAATATAGATCATTTGTTAAGTTAAAGATTGACAAAAAAAAATAAACAAAACATTTTTGAATAGGGCAAGGATACTGTAAAAAAAAAAAGCCAACCAAATATTATCCATTAAACTGAAATACTCATCATATGAATGCTGTTAGTGATGTTACTGCTATTTCAGAATGAAAACGTACTTTTCAGGATGTGTACCCAGACCCTTCAGCTCAATTAATTCATCACAGGACTTACTGGAAAATCTGCCAATCAGAAGGAAAGGGAATACTCTTCCTGCTGCAATTTAATAATTTATCAGCAAATAAACATAAACAAATCACTTGACAAAAGCAAAAAGCCTTTGACAGGATTCAGTTTCCAGCAGAGTAAAGTACCAACTTTTCCAGAGTGTTAAACTTGCCTTTTTAACAGAGAGATTATTCCGCAGATAGTTTATATATATGTCCCAAAATGGTTCCATCAGTGACTGATCTAGCTTTGCCCAGAGGCTTAACTGACTGACTAGAAGGGCAGTGGGTGCTCACTTCGTAGTCACCTAGACAGGAGATAAATGCAATACCTGAAGCAGTAGGGTGGACTACACTGAACAATGAATATCCTGGGCACCAAATTAGAAATCTTGGATAACTAAGTCGTCATATCATGGGCGGTCCTTCATATCGAGGATGAATTACTTCCACGCCAAAAAGGGATGAGTTCACAGGTGTTTCAATGAAGGACCTAATATTCCAAGTCCCGAACTCCATGTTGAAGGGTGGAAGATGCCTGTGCGTGGATTTTTTTTTTTTTTATAAACGTGTGGTGGCCGTTGCACACCAGCCACCACACGGGCTTGACAGAGCTAGGTCTTGGTCCAGTGGCAAGGATTAACCAAGGCGACTGGAGACCAGCTCTGCTGCACGGACCTAGTGCGCGCACATATCACAGTGCGGGCTGGCCCGTGCTGCCCCTGGGCCCTCGCCTCTTCTGGGCTCCGAACACATCGCTCTACGATCACTCATCGCTTCTGCCGCTCCTGCTGTACCCGCCCACGCTCCAATCAGCGACCTGGAACTTGGCGACATCCAAAACCAGTCGCCCTCGTCACAGCCATCGCTCTCCAGCACGCGCTGTACCTTGAAATGGTACCCTCCTTTGAAGGCCCCGATAAGTAAGTGACAACCATCTGACCACACGGTAGGCCTTTCCTTGAGCATAGACTGCATTCACACAAGTGCAGAGCTCCCTCCTGGATAGGAGAGTTCCAACTGAAGACAGCCAATATAAACGAAGCACTGCCTTTTCCAGAACTGAGGTTGCTGCTACCAGTCTCAATATAAACGCACTCAGTTGCCAAGAGCTCTCAAGTGATTATA
This sequence comes from Pristiophorus japonicus, assembly GCF_044704955.1. Taxonomy (NCBI): domain Eukaryota; kingdom Metazoa; phylum Chordata; class Chondrichthyes; family Pristiophoridae; genus Pristiophorus; species Pristiophorus japonicus. The sequence continues at coordinate 307,518,191 of NC_091979.1, forward strand.
CAAAAACAAGAAAATATGACCATTCCTGACCGGAAGAAAGCCCAATAATGACTTGAGGTGAACTCCACTGAACAAGCAACCGCAACTGGCTTGTCGCAAGAACATCATTAGGCCATTCAGCCCAGCGAGATTGTGCCACCATTTTAGTTAGCCATGGCAGTTAATTAGTTTGAATTTCAATTCCCTGCCTTTTCTCACCCTCCCAGTGCCTCACAATTTGGTTGATACTGTTGACAATGGGCGTGAACAACTGAATGAAGAATACACCCCTGGGGGATTTCTGTTGCCACAAAGTCACGCTGAAGTTTGAGAATGTTGCTAGTTCAAGTCCAGTGGCAAGAAAGGCTTGCATTTATATAGAGCCTTTCACGACCACCGGACATCCCAAAGTGCTTTACAGCCAATGAAGTATTTTGAAGTGTAGTCACTGCTGTAATGTTTCTTTCACAGTGGTAGACCCTAAAGTCAATGGGAGGTGGTCGGAGTGGAACACTCTCCAGTTGAAGACTTGAACACACATCCTGCTTTGTGAGCACTTTGTAAAGATACTGGGGAGAAAATTGCACCCAGAGGCTTCCTCCGTACGAACGCCTCTGACCCGAAAAAAAAAATCGACGAAAGTACTTGGTGGGCCCAGAGGAACGTAGGATCCCGGTCGGAGGCCTAGATTCGCAGCGCAGCGCTTGGGAAGATGTCTTTCAGGTAGGTACATACATGCTGGAGTCAAGTGGGTCTGAACCACCAATCAAAATGCAGTATTCTCATTGATAAAAATGGGAACTCCGTTTGTACGAGTTCTCACTGTACTATCAATGAGAATAACCCCCTAAAACACCGAAACACAATATAATTAATAAATTAAAACATTTCACATATTTAAAATTAAATGAAGTTAAATGTAATTAAAGGTTTAAAAAAAAATGTTTTTGTAATTTAAAAAAAAAAAAATGTGTTTCAATAGGGCTAAAAATGGACGTGCTTATTTGTACTGCCTAAATGGCCACCATGGCATACAAACAAAAGAGTGCACTAACAAATAGGGTCCAGGTAAGAAAAAATTGCGATAAGACAAATAGGGCTATAGTACAAAATAATGTTACGATGTCTAATAATGTTAAAAAGAAAAATCTAAAAGCATTGTATCTGAATGCACGAAGCATCTAGACGAATAAACAGCACAAATAGATGTAAACAGATACGATGTAGTTGCAATTATGGAGACATGGTTGCAGGGTGACCAGGGTTGGGAACTGAATATCCAAGGATATTCGATATTTTGGAAGGACAGGCAAAAAGGAAGAGCGGGTGGTGTGGTGTTGTTAGTAAAGGATGAAATCAGAGCAATAGTGAGAAAGGATATTGGCTCAGAAAATCAAGATGTAGAATCAGTCTGGGTAGAGCTAAGGAGCACCAAGGGGCAGAAAACATTGGTGGGAGTTGTCTATAGGCCTCCAAACAGTACTGTAGTGTAGGTGACTTTAATCGACATTATGGGCCCAAGTTTCCACATGATTTGCGCCTGATTTTTAGGAGCAACTGGTGGAGAACGGACTATCTTAGAAATCGCAATTCTCCACATTTTTTTTTCTGCAGTTCCAGTCAGGTAGAACAGTTCTACTTTGGAACAGAATTTTTTCTTCAAAAGGGGGCGTGTCCGACCACTGACGCCTGATTTCAAAGTTTCCACAGTGAAAACGTACTCCAAACTAAAGTAGAATGGAGCAAGTGAAGATTTTTGGAGAACTGAAAAAACCTGTTCTACACATTAAAAAATCAGGCGCAGGTTACAAATTAGGCGTCCAGAACGAGGTGGGGGGGGGGGGGGGAAGTCATTAAATTCTATAATAAATCCTTATTTATACTTATACAAATAAATCCAACCTGAATAAACATTTTTAAGCAAAGAAAAGATTAAATAAACCATCTTCCTACCTGTGTGAAAGTGCTTCAGGCAGGCCTTTCGGGACCGAAGGCTGCCGGCCCGTCCCCAGCACCAGATTTACAGGTAGGTGGCGTTGGGTTGGGTCGGGGGGGGGGGGGGGCGGGGGGGAAGGGGAAAGGGAGAGAGAGGGAGGGAGGGAGAGAGGGAGGAAAGAGAGGGAGAGGGAGAGAGGGAGGGAGGGAGGGGTCAGGTCGGATCCAGTCTGGGAGCGGGAGTCGGGTCGGGTCCAGTGGGGCGCGGGTGTCGGGTCTGGTCCGGAGGCAGGGGGGGAGCGGGTGTCGGGTCTGGTCGGGGGGGGGAGAAGAGAGCAGGAGCTGGCCGTGGGAGGAGCCTTATTCACGCAGCCCCAGTGAGGCCATTGGGCCAGGGCTAGGGGCTGCGTGCTTCGGGCCCCTCCCACAGTTCGGCGCCTGCAGCTACTGCACTTGCGTGCCGACTGTAGCGCGCATGTGCAGAGGTCCTGGCACTGTTTTCAGCGCAGGGACCTGGCTCCGCCCCCCCCACAGCTCGTGCTGGCTGCGCCGAGGGCCAGAGGACCTGCAAGTAGGAGGAGAATACCGAGGATTTTTTTAGGCACACTTTGTGGCGCGAAAAACGGGCATCCAGGTCGGGACTGCGCCGTTCTAGGCGCGTGTGGAAACTTGGGGCCCATAGACTGGCCAAACCAAATTAGTAATAAAACTGTGGAAGATGAATTCCTGGAGTGTTTTCGAGATGGTTTTTTAGACCAGTATGTTGAGGAGCCTACTAGGGAACAGGCTATCCTAGATTGGGTATTGTGTAATGAGAAGGGGTTAATTAACAGTCTTGTTGTGCGGGGAAGAGTGACCATAATATTATTGAATTCTTTATTAAGATGGAAAATGAAGTCGTCCAATCCGAAACTAGGGTCCTAAATCTAAACAAAAGAAACTATGAAGGTATGAGGAATGAATTGGCTATGATAGATTGGGAAGATTCATTAAAAGGCATGACGGTGGATAGGCAATGGCTAATATTTAAGGAACGAATGCATGAATTGCAACAGTTATACATTCCTTTCTGGCGTAAAAACTTATTTAAATGGTGATGGCTTGGGAAGTGTCGATGTGTAGAAGAACCTGGGTGTCCTTGTACACCAGTCATTGAAAGCAAACATGCAGGTGCAGCAAGCAGTTAGGAAGGCAAATGGTATGTTGGCCTTCATTGCAAGAGGATTTGAGTACAGGAGCAAGAATGTCTTACTACAGTTATACAGGGTCTTGGTGAGACCACACCTGGAGTATTGTGTGCAGTTTTGGTCTCCTTACCCAAGAAAGAATATACTTGCCATGGAGGAAGTGCAGCGAAGGTTCACCAGACTGACTGATGGCAGGACTGTCGTATGAGGAGAGATTGGGTTGACTAGGCCTGTATTCACTAGAGTTTAGATGAATGAGAGGGGATCTCATTGAAACGTATAAAATTCTGACTGGGTTGGATAGACTGGATGCAGGGAGGATGTTTCCCTGGCTGGGAAGTCTAGAACAAGGGGTCACAGTCTCAGGATACGGGGTAGGAAATTTGGGACCGAGATGAGGAAAAATGTTTTCACTCAGAGGATGGTGAACCTGTGGAATTCTCTACCACAGAAGGCTGTGGAGGCCAAGTCACTGAATATATTTAAGGGGATAGATCGATTTCTAGACACAAAAGGTATCAAGGGGTATGGGAAAAAGCGGGAATATGGTGTTGAGATAGAGGATCAGCCATGATCGTTTTGAATGGCGGTGCAGACTTGAAGGGCCGAATGGCCTACTACTGCTCCGATTTTCTATGAAATATACCCAATTACCCCCTTCCCTTTAACCCCGCTTCACCTGAAGATTATACTTAGTTAGTCTCGACTCCCTGTGTGGAACACCATGGAAAACTGACCAACACAAATTATTTCTATCACCTGTATATCGATATTACTGTCTGAAACAACACTTCTGATGCGAAAGAGGAAACAAAAGTCCTGATATTAACCAAACCCTACCAGTGGGAACAGGGCAGGCTCAGGTCAGATGCCTGTTTTACTCTCGATATGAATGGGGATGAAATCAGACAGAGTATAAAATGGCCACCCGACCCCTAACCGAGAGGAGGAGAAACTTCTTCACTAGAGAATTGTGAACCTGTGGAATTCGCTACCACAAAGTTGTTGAGGCCAGTTCGTTAGATATATTCAAAAGGGAGTTAGATGTGGCCCTTACGGCTAAAGGTATCAAGGGGTATGGAGAGAAAGCAGGAATGGGGTACTGAAGTTGCATGATCAGCCATAATCATATTGAATGGTGGTGCAGGCTCAAAGTGCCGAATGGCCTACTCCTGCACCTATTTTCTCTGTTTCTAACAAGCCCCATTCCTGCTGGGCGGGTTCAGGTAAAATTGGGCTAAAGCCTTGTGGAATTTGCATCTGGCATGAGACCTCCTTAATGGCTATGACAATTTATAAACAACAAGCTCCATTTCTGCCCGGAGACAAACTAGCACACGTTATCATTTAACAGGCTGGAAGAAGCAACGAGGCAAATGTAGATCAGACTGTGTTCACAGCTCCCCCTCCCATCTCAGTCTTCCAAATCCAGCAGGTATTCTCCAGCCAGTATTGAACTCTGTGCTTTACCCTAGGGCTCAAGGATAAAGGAGATTCAAGAGTAATATTTAAAAATACAATTGGCGAGCTAAAAATTGAAATCAAAAATTTAATTTTTTTTTTATATGGATCCCTGCGTCAGTTATACTTTATTTAAAATAAAGTTTACAATAATTGAGTAAATTACTACTCTTGTAAAATGTGCTCATTAAAAGGTACAACTTGTGCCCCAGAATGCAAACATTTTGACACGTTATCCAATGTTCCAGTAGTGCTAGTTGATTTGCAGCTAGTAGACTACCACAAGTTCCACAGTGGAATTTGTAAGCAAGGCCATACTCGAGTATGGAGTATCCTTTAGAGATGGGGCCCAGAGTATCAATAGACTAAGGAGCTGCACCAAGGAATAATGCCTTTATAAATCACGTCAACCCCAGCCCATCCTTTACTCACTCAGGAAGAATTGCGTCTCCGATTCTTGGCCAGACAATACTACAAATGGAGTACGAGGCACTCGATTAGCCAATATCAACACGTCTTAATATTCTCAAGAATGCAAATTCAGAGATTCATAGAAACATAGAAATTAGGTGCAGGAGCAGGCCATTCGGCCCTTCGAGCCTGCACCGCCATTCAATAAGATCATGGTTTTAACCTTTCAACCTTTCCTGCTTTCTCTCCATACCCCTTGATCCCTTTGGCCGTAAGAGCCATATCTAACTCCCTTTTGAATATATCTAACGAACTGGCCTCAACAACTCTCTGCGGCAGGGAATCCCACACGTTAACCACTCTGAGTGAAGACGTTTCTCCTCATCTCGGTCTTAAACGGCTTACCCCTTATTCTTACTGTGACACCTGGTTCTGGAACTCCCCAGCAACGGGAACATTCTACCTGCCTCTAACCTGTCCAATCCCGTCAGAATTTTATATGTTTCTTTGAGATCCCCTCTCATTCTTCTAAACTCCAGTGGATACAAGCCCAATTGATCCAGTCTTTCTTCATATGTCAGTCCTGCCATCCCTGGAATCAGTCTGGTGAACCTTCGCTGTTCTCCCTCAATAGCAAGAACGTCCTTCCTCAGATTAGGAGACCAAAACTGAACACAATATTCCAGGTGTGGCCTCACCAAGGCTCTGTACAACTGCAGTAAGAGCTCCCTGCTCCTATACTCAAATCCTCTAGCTATTTGCCTTCTTCACCGCCTGCTGTACCTGCATGACTGATGTACCATGACACCCAGGTCTCGCTGCACCTCCCCTTTTCCTAATCTGTCACCATTCAGATAATATTCTGTCTTCCTGTTTTTGCCACCAAAGTGGATAACCTCACATTTATCCACATTATACTGCATCTGCCATGCATTTGCCCACTCACCTAACTTGTCCAAGTCACCCTGCAGCCTCTTAGCATCCTCCTCACAGCTCACACCACCACCCAGCTTAGTGTCATCTGCAAACTTGGAGATATTACATTCAATTTCTTCATCTAAATCATTGATGTATATTGTAAATAGCTGGGGTCCCAGCACTAAACCCTACGGCACCCCACTAGTAACTGCCTGCCATTCTGAAAAGGACCCGTTTATTCCGACTCTCTGCTTCCTGTCTGCCAACCAGTTCTCTATCCACATCAATACATTACCCCCAATACCATGTGCTTTAGTTTTGTACACTAATCTCGTGTGGAATCTTGTCAAAAGCCTTTTGTAAGTCCAGATTCACCACATCCACTGGTTCTCCCTTGTCCACTCTACTAGTTACATCCTCAAAAAATTCTAGAAGATTTGTCAAGCATGATTTCCCTTTCATAAATCCATGCTGACATGGACCGATCCTGTCACTGCTTTCCAAATGCGCTGCTATTTCATCCTTAATAATTGATTCCAACATTTTCCCCACCACCGATGTCAGGCTAACCAGTCTACAATTCCCCGTTTTCTCTCTCCCTCCTTTTTAAAAAAGTGTTACATTAGCTACCCTCCAGTCCATAGGAACTGATCCAGAGTCAATAGAATGTTGGAAAATGATCACCAATGCATCCACTATTTCTAGGGCCAATTCCTTAAGTACTCAGGGATGCAGCCTATCAGGCCCTGGGGATTTATCGGCTCTCAATCCCATCAATTTCCCTAACACAATTTCCTGACTAATAAGAATTTCATTCAGTTCCTCCTTTTCGCTAGACCCTCGAACCCCTCGTATTTCCGGAAGGTTATTTGTGTCTTCCTTAGTGATGACAGATCCAAAGTCTTCCTTAGTGAAGGCAGATCCAAAGTCCCATCAACTCGGCAATTGAAAATTGTTTCATCTCATTAAAGAACCAACAATCATCCAACCAAAAAAATTAAACCTCTCAAAAATAATTACACTTCAGTAATACACAAGTAATAAAGAAAGCCCTATTACAAGGACTTTTTGAGTCAACATATAGTTTGACTAAAGATACATTAGCTTTAAAGACTTTCTATGGTCTGCCAGTAAGAATATTATTGGAGGCAGTTATGATTCAGGCTCCCTCCCCCAACACCTTCATATTTGTTCACAGTTCAAGCTCTTTAGAATCAAAACTTGGATTGTTATTCTTCACTGTGCAAGTGTTAGTGTCCCCAGGTTTAGCACTGATCACCCAATAACAGCATATTGCTCACTGGATAATACTTGGGTTGCTACTGTGTTGTACGGTCATCTCAGAAGGCAGGCAGACTGACTAAACTATTTAGGTAGATTTATTTACAGGTTAAATAGACAGAAACAAAAATACACAGCACAATGCTAAACAGTATGATGCCCGGTCTTACACAATATATGTATTGGTCTGTCTGGTTCAAGAACAAGTATAAAAAGCTGGAAATCCTTGCAGTTCATTTCAGCAAGTTCTTAGTAACAGTGCTTCATGCTCACTGGATTGCTCCTGGAGTTCCTATTCATACTCTCCGTGAAGAGACCCAGAAAATTTATAGCCCACAGTCTTTCTTGGGGTTATACGGTGTCTTTTTCTTTGACAACCAAATTATTTTTTCTCAGCAGTTAGGCAATCTAAACGTAAACCATTTTTTAAACACTTTGGCTGGACATGTCGTGAACGGAGGTTTCCAAATGGTACAATCGTCCTTTTGACACCTGACAGCAGTTGGAAAACACAACTCTCTCTGTGCACCTGGAAAGGAATGACATGAAGTACCCCTGGTATTTCAAAGATTTTATAATTTGATTAACTTGGAATTAAAGGCTTACTAGAGCTTTGAACCAGACACATTGTGGTGTTCCAAACAAACACTTAGACTCCATCATAAGGCGACCACAACCTAATATACTGAAATGTATCCATGCTCAGAATAAAAGCACTTGCCTCAGTAGTTTGTTGCTGAATGTTGTACTCCGCCCAGAACAATTAGAAGCACTTAAGTGTTGGGAGAAATGCCACTGACCCAAACAATGTCTCTCACCTTACCTGCACGTCACAAACTAATGTACTACAGGTGCAGCGTCCAAAACCCGGAGTTCCAGAATCCGGACCGATTGGTGGCAGGGTCGTCCGGAATCCATAGAATGCTCCAGAATCCGGACCGTGCCGACAGCGAGGTGTCGCCGCCACCCGACCTCGGGGCCTCCTCGCCCGAACACCTCCTCTGCGATGGGACCCCGCCCGAACACCTCCTCTGCGATGAGACCCCGCCCGAACACCTCCTCTGCGATGGGACCCCGCCCGAACACCTCCTCTGCGATGGGACCGCCCGAACACCTCCTCCGCGATGGGACCGCCCGAACACCTCCTCCGCGGCGGGGCCCCGTCCAAACACCTCCTCCGCGATGGGACCCCGCCCGAACACCTCCTCCGCGATGGGACCGCCCGAACACCTCCTCTGCGATGGGACCGCCCGAACACCTCCTCTGCGATGGGACCACCCGAACACCTCCTCTGCGGCGGGGCCCTGCCCGAACACCTCCTCCGCGATGGGACCGCCCGAACACCTCCTCCGCGATGGGACCGTCCGAACACCTCCTCTGCGATGGGACCGCCCGAACACCTCCTCTGCGGCGGGGCCCTGCCCGAACACCTCCTCCGCGATGGGACCGCCCGAACACCTCCTCCGCGATGGGACCGCCCGAACACCTCCTCCGCGATGGGACCGCCCGAACACCTCCTCTGCGGAGGGGCCCCGCAAAACGCAAATTCCGGAACGGCCTCGGTCCCAAGGGTTCCAGATTCAGGACGCTGACCCTGTACTTTAAATGGGGGGGGGGGGGGGGGGGGGAGGGTTTCAGGTATGCCATCACAAAATGCTGTTAGCAAAATCTTTTGCCGCAGTAATCTGACTAATCAGGAATTTCATTACATTTAGGGCTTTTAAGTGACTGAACCTTGAAGCAAAGGATCCAGGAAAGCCATTGGCTTAGCTTTCTGCATTCTTCACATTGATTCAGGCTCATCGAATGCTGTGGCATCCTCCATTTCAAACTGTAGCCCTGCAGATGACAGTCAGCCTGAGTTAGATGCAAAGTCATGGTGGAATTACCGAGAGCCCCAGTTATGATCATTAGTGAAACCTTCTTGCAACTCAAACATTTTACACGGGCCATTCAGCTCAACCAGTGCGAGCCGGCATTTATGCTCCACTCGAGCCTCCCGTCTTTGCTCATCTAATTATCAGCATAACCCTCTATTCCCTTCTCCCTCATATGTTTATCTAGCCTCCCCTTAAATGTATCCAAACTATTCACCTCAACTTCTCCCTGTGGTAGCAAGTTCCACATTCTCACCAGAAAACAGTAAGAGAACTCCCCCCTCAAGGTCGGTGATTTCCGATAACTACAATATTTTACAAATTCAATTGAAAACTCCTGATTAGAGGCTAGATTTTGGAGCAAGGTAGAAATTTTAATTAGCATAATATTTTACCAAGACTTGAGGCAGCCGAATTCATTTAACACCCCCACTTCATACACATTTCTTTAGATTGGTCCTGAAAGGCATTGGAGCTGCTGGAAATGTATTCATTGCAACATTTTTGAGGAAGCAAAGTTTTACTAATCAATTTCACAAAGTTTCAACTTTTCCATCACCACAAATAGACATTCACTCCTTGCCTTCGAACTCGTTGGACAAGACTAGGTTTGGACGTTCCTGGAAATGTTCTGAATGCACTCCTGGTTGGTCAGTGGAAGCCAGTTGAGCAAGTCATGTGCCAGTTCTGTTTCTCTCTGTCCACTCCCCTTTTGTATTCCCTCCAAAAAGGCAAAAAGCTTGACTTCCATTTGGCAGTCAATTTAATCACCTGACCAAACAGCTGAACATAAGAAATAGGAGCAGGGGTAGGCCATACGGCCCCTCGAGCCTGCTCCGCCATTTAATTAGATCATGGCTGATCTGATCTTGGCCTCAAGTTCACCTTCCTGCCTGCTCCCCATAACCCTCGACTCCCTTATCGTTCAAGAACCTGTCTATCTCAACCTTGAATATATTCAAATGACCCAGCCTCCACAGCTCTCTGGGGTAGAGAATTCCAAAGATTCACGACCTTCCGAGAGAAGAAATTCCTCCTCATCTCCGTCTTAAATGGGTGAACCCTTATTCTGAAACGATGCCCCCTAGTAATAGATTCCCCTCACGAGGGGCAACATCCGCTCAGCAACTACCCTGTCCAGCCCCCTCAGAATCTTATATGTTTCAATAAGATCACCTCTCATTTTTCTAAACTCCAATGAGTACAGGCCCAACCTGCTCAACCTTTCCTCATAAGACAACCTCTTCATCCCACCTTAAATGAGACCAAAACTGTACGCAGTACTCCAGGCATGGTCTCACCAACATACAGTTGTAGCAAGACCTCCCTACTTTTATACTCTATCCCCCTTGCAATAAAGGCCAACATTCCATTTGCCTTCTTAATTACTTGCTGTACCTGCATACTCACTTTTTGTGTTTCCCGTACGAAGACATCCAGATCCCTCTGTACCGCAGCATTCTGTAATCTCTCCATTTAAATAATAATTTGCTTTTCTATTCTTCCTACCAAAGTGGATAATCTCACATTTTCCCACATTATACTCCATCGGCCAAATTTTTGCCCACTCACTTAACCTATCTATATCCCTTTGCAGACTCTGTGTCCTCCTCACAACTTACTTTCTCACCTATCTTCGTATTGTCAGCAAATTTGGCTACAGTACACTCGGTCTCCTCATCCAAGTCATTAATATAGATTGCAAATAGTTGAGGTCCCAGCACGGATTCCTGTGGCACCCCACTAGTTACAGTTTGCCAACCTGAAAATGATCCATTTATCCCAACTCTCTGTTTTCTGTTAGTTAACCAATCCTCTATCCATATTACCCCCAACCCTGTGAACTTTTATCTTGTGCAGTAACCTTTTATGTGACACCTTAGTGAATGCCTTTTGGAAATCCAAATACACTACATCTACTGGTTCGCTTTTATCTACCCTGATCGTTACATGCTCAAAGAACTCTAATAAATTTGTCAAACACGATTTCCCTTTCATAAAGCCATGCTGACTCTGCTTGATTGTATTACGATTTTCTAAATGTCCTGCTACTACTTCCATAATAATGGATTCCAGCATTTCCCAATGACAGAGTTTAGGCTAACCGGCCTATAGTTTCCTACTTTCTGTCTGCCTCCTTTCTTGAATAGGGCCATTACATTTGCAAACAACTTTGAATGACAGACAACTCCAGGACAAGCGACCCTCTAGTTGGCATAAAGTTCCCACCTTCATGAGTTGCATGTAATTAATGCAGATGTTAAACATTAATTGAAAGGACACTCAATGTTTTGCACATGGCAATTTCGGTCATGGCAGTAGAGTTTACGGGCTACAGGTTTTTGTCTACCACAATACATCAACTTTTTGCACTCACTAAACAATTTAGTCATCACCCTGATGCTGGCGAGAAGCTGTTTAATGGACACTATAGGTTTTTCTTCACTGCTGGTAATTCTGAAGTACTATGACCAGAAAGATTCCCAGATCTGCATTATTTTGGAAATGTTTGTTAAATACTTGCACTCTTTTTTGTAATTTATCAACTTTTCTGGGCTATAAGTGGGGAAATGGAAAACTTCCCATTTCAGCCACTTTGCTTGAGACAAGAGCAACACCCCACGGTGCCACAGTGATATTTTTCCCAATTTCCCGCGCCAATTGTCCTTAAACCCGCCTGAATAACTCAGTTTGTGAGAAATAAGGAACAGATTTGTGCTGTAAGCCCCTGGCTACTAGGGAGTGGACCGAGACTGCACAGATTCATTTCACACAGAAGCCTTACAACCAGCAGATAGGAGGCGGCTTCGGTCAGGACTGAATTTGAACCCAGGTTGCAGATGTAAAAAGGCCAATCTTTAGCCCACAGTTTAATTAGTCTACTTAATAAAGAGAGGGAGGGGTAGGAGCAGGGGGAGAAGAGAGAATAAAAAACAGGAAAGGTAGTATAGAGTAAAAAATGACGGGACATTGAGCTGGAGTAGAAACATGGAGTCCGTTGGCAAATTAAAATGAGGGAATTACTGTGTAACGGCCACATTTATGCACCAACAAAAGTCACTCCTACCTGTTTCTGTGTATCAGACAGCCGCTGCCACTCATCCTGCAGGTTTTTCAATTTTGCCTAAAAATACAAATTTTTAGGATTTTATCAGAGCTTATGAACATTTTCCTGATTTGTAATCAGGACAAACAAAAAAAAGACTGAATACAACTAACATGTACAGCACTGGATAGGAGTCCCGCTCAAATAACATAGATTTGTTTTAAGAAGAAATTGCTAACTCTCAAAGTCTGAATATCCAGTTCAAAAAGGTCACAGGGCAACATTCCCAAGCTACCCATCACACTAAACCCAACAATTCACATCTGGATCCACCTTCCACCACTGAAAATGTTTTAAATGCATATAATTACATTACTTATACAGCAGAATAAGCAACTTATAAAAGATTAGAGAATGCGCTAAACTGATCAACATAAAAGTTACTGTTTTATTTAAACCAATCTGAGAAGATACAAAGCTTTGAAATGAAGGACAATTGCTCAATCTTATGCGAGGGCAATAATGATGTACTGGGATTGGGGTCTCACCGAGTCACACGTCATATTTGACCCAAGCATCATCATCATAGGCAGTCCCTCGGAATCGAGGAAGACTTGCTTCCACTCCTGAAGTGAGTCCTTAGATGGCTGAACAGTCCAATACGAGAGCCACAGTCCCTGTCACAGGTGGGACAGACAGGCATTGAGGGAAGGGGTGGGTGGGACTGGTTTGCCGCATGCTCTTACCGCTGCCTGCGCTCAATTTCTGCACGCTCTTGGCGACGAGACTCGAGGTGCCAAGCGCCCTCCCGGATGCACTTCCTCCACTTAGGGCGGTCTTGGGCCAGGGACTCCCAGTTGTTGGTGGGGATGCGCCACACTTTACCAGGGAGGCTTTGAGGGTGTCCTCGTAGCGTTTCCGCTGCCCACCTTTGGCTCGTTTGCCGTGAGGGAGCTCAGAGTAGAGCGCTTGCTACATTGGCGGAATGGAAGTCTCTAGAAAGATTCTACACGTTGGGCCTCAAATTCCGGTCGGAGGCTTCCTTTGGACGAACGCCTCCGACCCGAGAATTTTTAGGAATTTACCTTGTGGTCCCGGAGGTGCCTGTGATTCCAGTGGGGTAGCCTTCCCTTCCTGATCTTCAATGCGCGCTCCCGTCATCCAGGTTCGGACGCAGAAGGTGCAATCACGTGTGACTGCTCAACCAATCAGGTACAGTATTCTCATTATTAGCAATGGGAACTCCGTATCTACAAGTTCTTATTGCTATTAATGAGAAAAAAAACACACTAAACACAACATAAAAAAATAAAAAATACAGCTCACATTAAAATTAATTGAAATTAAAGTTCATTAAATGTTTTAGAAAAAAAAAAATTTTTTGGATTTTTGTTTAAAATGTTTTAATAGGGTTTAAAATGAACTTACCTTAGCGGACAGGGTTTTTAAACATAAAACTGTGTTTTTAATTTTTATTTTTGTGTGTTTTAAAACTCTTACACTGCTTTTAGCAGGCGCAAGAGTTTTAAGGACATTCACTGGGCAAGAGTTGGGCAAATAGCCCAAGTCTCGCCCACTTGAATGTCCTGGCTGCGGGGATGGGTACGATCGGTCAAGCCAGTTTTTAGCGCATGTGCATTGCGCGCCGAAAACCGGATTTTGCGGGGTTTTGTCGGGTTCGTACATATTCCGTAGGGACCCGGCTAGGCCGGAACTTTAGCCCCAATGAATTTGGGCAACCTCAACCCAGTTCCTTTTGAATGCAAAATCATAGCATAAAACTGCCCTAATTTGACATTCAAGAAAAGTGGCCTTAAAAATGGTGTTTTAAAACATACTGAACCATGGGAAACCCTAACGAGCAAATAGGAGAATTCTGGGAGCTGCAGGCAGACGTCTTAGAACAAAGGACACTTGCAATTAGTGGCTAGTTCCAAATTAATGAATCATCATCATAGGCAGTCCCTCGAAATCGAGGAAGACTTGCTTCCACTCCCAAAGTTAGTTCTTTGATGGCTGAACAGTCCGATACGAGAGCCACAGACCCTGTTACAGGTGGGACAGACATTCGTCGGGGGAAGGGGTCGGTGGGGCTGGTTTGCCGCGTGCTCCTTCCGCTGCCCGAGCTTGGCCTCTTCACGCTCTTTGCGTTGAGACTCGAAGAGCTCAACGCCCTCCCGAATGGATTTCTCCACTTTCTCGGGCGGTCTGCGGCCAGCGTCTCCCAGGTGTCAGTGGTGATGTCGCACTTTACCAGGGAGGCTTTGAGGGTGTCCTTGTAACGTTTCCGCTGTCCTCCTTTGGCATGTTTGCAATGAAGGAGCTCCACATAAAGCATTTGCTTAGGGAGTCTCGTATCTGGCATGTGAACTATGTGGCCTGCCCAGTGAAGCTGATCGAGTGTGGTCAGTGCTTCAATACTGGGGATGTTAGTCTGGTCGAGGACACTGATGTTGGTGTGCCTGTCCTCCAGGGGATTTGCAGGATCTTGCGGAGACATCATTGGTAATATATCTCCAGTGACTTGAGGTGCCTTCTATACATTGCCCGTGCCTCAGATCCATCCAGGAGGGCCTGTATTACTGCAGCCCTGTAGACCATGATCCTTGTGGTAGATTTGAGGGCCTGGTCTTCAAACACTCTTTTCCGCAGACAGCCGAAGGCTGCGCTGGCGCACTGGAGGCTATGCTGAATCTCCGCATCAATGTCTGCCTTGTTGATTAGAAGCTCCTGAGATATGGGAAATGGTCCACGTTGTCCAGGGCCGTGCCGTGGATCTTGATGATTGGAGGGCAGTGCTGTGCGGCGGTGACAGGCTGGTGAAGGACCTTTGTCTTACGGATGTGAAGCGTAAGGCCCATGCTTTCATATGCCTCAGTGAATACATTGACTATATCCTGGAGGTCAGCCTCAGAATGTGCGCAGACACAGGCGTCGTCCACATACTGCAGCTCAACGACAGAGATTGGGGCTATCTTGGACCTGGCCTGGAGGCGGCGTAGGTTAAACAGCTTCCCACTGGTTCTGTAGTTTAGTTCCACTCCAGCGGGGAGCTTGTTGACTGTGAGGTGGAGCAGGGCGGCGAGGAAGATTGAGAAGATGGTTGGAGCGATGACGCAGCCCTGTTTGACCCCGGTCCGGACGTGATTTGGGTCTGTGATGGATCCGTTGGTAAGGATCACGGTCTGCATGTCGTCGTGAAGCAGGCGAAGGATGCTGACAAATGTTTGGGGGCATCCGAAACGGAGGAGGACGCTCCATAGACCCTCATGGTTGACAGTGTCAAAGGCCTTTGTAAGATCGAAAAAGGCCATGTATAAGGGCTGGCGCTGCTCCCTTCATTTTTCCTGCAGCTGTCGCGCTGCAAAAATCATGTCCGTTGTGCCCCGTAGGGGATGAAATCCACACTGCGACTCCGGGCGGAGCTCCTCGGCCACAGGGAGAAGACGGTTGAGGAGGACGCTAGTGGTTACCATTTGGGTAGACCAAGGTTGCCAAGGTCATAAACCTACAGATTTCAGATAGATTAAACTGTCTGGGTGAAAAAAAGCAATACCTGGGAATTGCCCAAAGGAAATTTTATTTGGTAATTTTATTTGGTGTTGTCCAGTTTATCATTATTTAAGGCAGGAAAGTAAAAGGAGTTTAGCGGCTCATGAGCAAGCCTGGTTCCCATCAAATAATTGAAATTTGCTCATTAGAAGTCCTTGTCTGTTTAAGGTGACTGACACACAAAGGTCAATCCTTCAATAAAATGCTATCTTGTTTGGGCAAACATCAAAATAGTTGAAATGGGTTCCTTCTGTGCGAAATTAAGTACCGGTATATACAAAATTGTGCTTTTGAGACCCAAACCAGAAAAAAATGAATTCTGCATATTAGAATTTAACAAGCTCGTCTTCAAAGTGGAGAAGGTGTGCAGACTGAAATTTGGAGGTTTAGGCAATTTAATTTGATAAGAGCAAACACTTAAATTTATCACTAAGAATAGGAGTAGATAGAGAATAGGGTTCAGACATAGTCCTGAAATGAGGAAGGGTTCTATTCCCCAGTGCTGATATCCACTGCCTTAGTAAACATTAAAAAATGGCATAGAAGCATAGAAAAATAGGTATAGGAGTCGGCCATTCGGCCCTTCGAGCCTTCACCGCCATTCAATATGATCATGGCTGATCATTCCTTCAGTACACCTTTCCTGCTTTCTCTCCATACCCCTTGATCCCTTTAGCCGCAAGAGCCATATCTAACTCCCTCTTGAATATATCCAGTGAACTGGCATCAACAACTCTCTGCGGCAGGGAATTCCACAGGTTAACAATTCTCTGAGTGAAGAAGTTTCTTCTCATCTCAGTCCTAAATGGCCTACCCCTTATCCTAAGACTATTTCCCCTGGTTCTGAACTTCCCCAACATCGGGAACATTCTTCCCGCATCTAACCTGTCCAGTCTCGTCAGAATCTTATATGTTTCTATGAGATCCCCTCTCATCCTTCTAAGCTCCAGTGAATAAAGGCCCAGTTGATCCAGTCTCTCCTCATATGACAGCCCAGCCATCCCTGGAATCAGTCTGGTGAACCTTCACTGCACTCCCTCAATAGCAAGGACGTCCTTCCTCAGATTAAGAGACCAAAACTGAACACAATATTCTAGGTGAGGCCTCACTAAGGCCCTGCACAACTGCAGTAAGACCTCCCTGCTTCTATACTCAAATCCCCTAGCTATGAAGGCTAACATACCATTTGCCTTCTTTACCACCTGCTGTACCTGCGTGCCCACTTTCAGTGACTGATGAACCATGACACCCAGGTCTCGTTGCAACTCCCCTTTTCCTAGTCTGCCGCCATTCAGATAATATTCTGCCTTTGTGTTTTTTCCCCCAAAATGGATAACCTCACATTTATCCACATTATACTGCATCTGCCATGCATTTGCCCAATCACCTAACCTGTCCAAGTCACCCTGCAGCCTCTTAGCATCCTCCTCACAGCTCACACCGCCACCCAGTTTAGTGTCATCGGCAAACTTGGAGATATTACACTCGATTCCTTCATCCAAATCGTTAATGTATATTGTAAAGAGCTGGGGTCCCAGCACTGAGTCCTGTGGCACTCCACTAGTCACTGCCTGCCATTCTGAAAAGGATCCGTTTATCCCGACTCTCTGCTTCCTGTCTGCCAACCAGTTCTCTATCCACGTCAATATATTACCCCCAATACCATGTGCTTTGATTTTGCACAACAGTCTCTTGTCAATAGCCTTCTGAAAGTCCAAATACACCACATCCACTGGTTCTCCCTTGTCCATTCTACTAGTTACATCCTCAAAAAATTCCAGAAGATTCATCAAGCATGATTTCCCTTTCATAAATCCATGCTGACTTGGTCCGATCCTGTCACCGCTTTCCAAATGTGCTGCTATTTCGTCCTTCATGATCGATTCCAACATTTTCCCCACTACTGATGTCAGGCTAACCGGTCTATAATTACCCGTTTTCTCTCTCTCTCCTTTTTTTAAAAAGTGGTGTTACATTAGCTACCCTCCAGTCCATGGGAACTGACCCAGAGTCGATAGACTGTTGAAAAATGATCACCAATGCATCCACTATTTCTAGGGCCACTTCCTTGAGCACTCTGGGATGCAGACCATCAGACCCTGAGGATTTATCGGCCTTCAATCCCTTCAATTTCCCCAACACAATTTCCCACCTAATAAGGATATCCTTCAGTTCCTCCTTCTCACTAGACCCACTGTCGCCTAGTACCTTCGGAAGGTTATTTGTATCTTCCTTCGTGAAGACAAAACCGAAGTATTGGTTCAATTGGTCTGCCATTTCTTTGTTCCCCATTATAATTTCACCTGACTCCGACTGCAAGGGACCTACATTTGTCTTTACTAATCTTTTTCTCTTCACATATTCATAGAAGCTTTTGCAGTCAGTTTTTATATTCACTGCAAGCTTCCTCTCGTACTCTATTTTCCCCCTCTTAATTAAAGCCTCAAGTCCTCCTCTATTGAATTCAAAATTTCTCCCAGTCCTCAGTTTCATATATTTTACCTACCTTCATATAACTTCAAAGCAGCTTGATCTAAAATAGAATCAAAATACATCTCTGTATCATGCATCCACATTCCAACTCTCAAACAGTACTGAATGGTATCACTTTCACTTATAAATCTTTTTCTGAAGCTACACTCTTCATTATGTACCATTTTTCTTAAGATCATCTTACACTGATGTACATTAAGGTTACAATTTCACAGTTACTTATGGGGCCATATCATAACTGCTACAAGTGAGCAAAAAGACAATTACCTATCTGGGCAACATTAATGCTCTTCTGATCGCTATGCCTTTAGAAATAAATGCAACATCAAAGTAGACGAGCCAAGATGATTGAACGGTACAGCACTGAAATTGGCACTATATTTTTAATCCTGATATTAATGGGAGTTGGGGGGTTGTAACCTGTAACAATAGTGTTTTAAACAACTATTTGTTCACCATTATAATAAATATTGCTTTGTCAGTTTTACCTGTGAAGTTGCACCTTTGGCATCATCAAAGTTTTCGGCCATGAAGATATTGAAAGCCGTCCGGGGTCGTTTAGGCTTCCCCAACATAGTAAGCTTCTACAGGCAACAAAAATGAGTTAAAAGTGAGTAACAGTTCGTCAGCACCGTGTTTTAAACAGGTTCATGTCTCGGCCTTACTAATTTCCACAAAATATTATTGGTCACCACATTACAGGAAGGACGTGATTGCACTGGAGAGGGTACAGAGGAGATTTACGATGATGTTGTCAGGAGTGGAGAATCTTAGCTAGGAGGACAGATTGGATAGGCTGGGTTTGTTTTCCTTGGAACAGAGGAGTCTGAGGGGAGACCTCATTGAGGTGTACAAAATTATGAGGGGCCTAGATATCGTGGATAGAAAGGGCCTATTTCTCTTAGCAGAGGAGTCAACCACCAGGGGACATAAATTTAAAGTAATTGGTAGGAGGTTTAGAGGGGATTTGAGGGAAAATGTCTTCACCCAGAGGGTGGTGGGGGTCTGGAACTCTGCCTGAAAGGGTGGTCGAGGCAGAAACCCTCACCACATTTAAATAGTACTTGGATGTGCACTTGAAATGTTGTAACCTGCAGGGCTCCGGACCTAGAGCTGGAAAGTGGGATTATGCTGGATAACCTCTTGTTCGCCGGCGCGGACACAATGGGCCGAAATGGCCTCCTTCCGTGCTGTAAATTTCTATGATTCTACTGTTCAAGGGGCAGAGTTGAAATGTGACATTCCTTCATAGAGATCAAAATTGGACAATTTCTTCTCTATGATGGAAAGCGCCCAACTGGGAGCACACAAGTATCTTGCGATGTAGTCTTCAATGTGAAGAGGTGTGAAGCATCTGAATGGCTCCACTATGAACGGTCGCACTTCCGCACGTGGCCAGTTTTCCCCGCAAATGTAGTTAAAAACATAGAAACACAGAAAATAGGTGCAGGAGTAGGCCATTCGGCCCTTCGAGCCTTCACCACCATTCAATATGATCATGGCTGATCATGCAGCTTCAGTACCCCATTCCTGCTTTCTCTCCATACCCCCTGATCCCTTTAGCTATAAGGGCCACATTTAACTCCCTTTTGAATATATCTAACGAACTGGCCTCAACAACTTTCTGTGCTAGAGAATTCCACAGGTTCACAATTCTCTGGGTGAAGAGGTTTCTCCTCATCTCGGTCCTAAATGGTTTATCCCTTATCCTTAGACTGTGACCCCTGGTTCTGGACTTCCCCAACATCGGGAACATTCTTCCTGCATTTAACCTGTCTAATCCCGTCAGAATTTTATATGTTTCTATGAGATCCCCTCTCATTCTTCTAAATTCCAGTGAATATAAGCCTAGTCGATCCAGTCTTTCTTCATATGTCAGTCCTGCCATCCCAGGAATCAGTCTGGTGAACCTTCGCTGCACTCCCTCAATAGTAAGAACGTCCTTCCTCAGATTAGGAGACCAAAACTACATACAATGTTCAAGGTGTGGCCTCACCAAGGCCCTGTACAACTGGGCCTCCCTGCTCTTATACTCAAATCCTCTCGCTATGAAGGCCAACATGCCATTTGCCTTCTTCACCGCCTGCTGTACCTGCATGCCAACTTTCAATGACTGATGTACCATGGCACCCAGGTCTCGTTGCACCTCCCCTTTTCCTTATCGGTCACCATTCAGATAATACACTGCCTTCTCACATTTATCTACATTACACTGCATCTGCCATGCATTTGCCCACTCACCTAACCTGTCCAAGTCACCCTACAGCCTCTTAGCATCCTCCTCACAGCTCACACTGCCACCCAGCTTAGTGTCATCTGCAAACTTGGAGATATTACATTCAATTCCTTCGTCGAACAAAACTTCCAGATGAAGTTTCCAGTCAGTATGAAACTTGATGTACAAGTATACTCAAAATTGCTTGTTGGTTTACTCTCCAAACAGCAGCTCTGTACTCAAGAAACAATGCAGGAATTTAGGAGCCAATCCACAATAGGACTGAAACTTCTATTCCCTCCTCATTTCCTTCTCCACCGCCCTTCCCACCTGCCCATCGTCAGGCCAACTCAGCACGTCAACACTCTGCCACTCAGTCAGTCACACTTCCACTCTCCCATTAGCTGCTGCTCCAGGCTGCTATACCTTAGCAAGTATGGCCCGTTCTCTGATGCTGCCTGCCCCCGCATTCAGCTATCTGTTCTGCCTTGCTCTGCCCTCCCACTTCCAGTCAACCATTCCACTGCCTGTTTTCTGCTGTCACTGTTACTTACCATGCTTTCCCCTCACAGGGCGACTACCCTACACAGTCTGTTCTCCACTGTTTGGGCCAGGGACCTGCTTCAAGCCTTTTCTGACTTGGCTCCCCAAACTACACTCTCCTAATATAGGTAAGCACAGACAGGATATATATCTTAACTACAAACTCTACTTCCAATAACATTTAAATAGAATAAGGGGAAACAGGATGGGGCAGAGGGGAATAATAAGTGGCTGAATGGGCATGACACATTAAGGAGGTATGGGCCATGGAATTAAAGGTGAGCAAAGGCAGATATTTAGGGGTCACCTGACATTACAGCGTAAGAAGCAATGAGAACAAAGGAGGGGCAATACAGGAAGACAATCATTTCATGCAGTGAGGAGCATCAGCATGTACTGAGCGACAGCAAGATGTGTGGGCATCAAAGGACCAGAGGGGGCCATTGGAGGAACAGAGACAGGCATTACAAGGCAGAAAGTAGAGAACAATACTATGAGACAAAGAGTGTTGCTATGGAGTCAAGGGACCACAGGCAATTAGGCAGACAAGGACATTGAGGGCAAGGGTAATATTAGGAAGGGAAAAGCAATAGGGGGCCAGGATAGCCAGCAATGTGGGGAAGTTGTCTTACGAGAACGAACGAGCGGCAGATATTGGGAACCCAGCCGAGAGGGAACTTACGCAGTGAAAGGAGACAGAGCAGAGGAGAACATTGGACAGTATAATGCAAGGTGATATTACAGAACAAAAATAAACAGCGGTAGGGGCCAACAATTGGAAACAAAGCTCAACAGGAATGGTCAAAGGAAAGGGACACGAAAGGGAGGGGGAAGATCGACAGAGAAATGGCAACACAGTGTACAAATGGAGCACCGAAGGACGGAAAGCGTACATCAGAGAAATGTGCAGACCAAAATTTACCCCCTCCTTAAGGTCCATTACCGTCTTTTCGACTGGGGGGAAACTCATCAGAACTTGCCCCCTGGGCAGGGAGCAGCAGAAACGCCCCACCCGCCCTATCGGGCACGCGCCGACTTTTACCGCCTGGCGACGACCTCTTTCCACCCTGCGAGGGAAATTGCGCGGCGCTGAGGATACCCCGCCCTATCCCGCCCCACTTCCATCCGAAGCACCGCCCCGACCGAAACTCCAACAAAAGTAACGCAAAATCTCTCGATTCTCCACCCCAAGGATTGGGGCAGAGAATAATCATTCATTTCCAACGGTGTGCCCCATTTGGGGTGGAAGGCAACTTTGGACCCCTTATATCTACATTGTTGTCCACATTCCCTGGGCTATACCAATGCCTGTAATCTACGCTATTCACAGCAAAGAAATGTCCTCCTCAGTCAAGATTCTTTCTCTCAGACGCCAAGGAAAACATTGTCAAAACGAACCCCAAATAGTGGCCACTGAGATTAGATATCAGTGAAGACTGAGGTTCAAACCAGTCTCTCTTTAACGGGCAACTCAGTGCTCCAACACTCCAACTGCAGGCTTTTCCATAACGGTTACTTTCAACAAAACTAGGTGACATACATGCATGTACCCAATACACCAGACTGTACTTCACCAGTAATTCAAATAACCGGTTCTAAAAAGATAGTTATCCAACAGCTACATTTTTGGCAATGAATACAACATCTTATTGTGCGTGGCTCAAAGTCCATAAAGCTCTGTAACTAATAGCGCACACTCACGTTTTATTGTTTGAAGTGGTTTAACACAAGGGGGGTAGAAATTGGGTCTCTGTTGTCACTTCTGTTCACACCCCGGAGGGGCGGTAAGGGCGGCGGAGACCATTTCCGGCCGGTCAGCCAGCTTCTAGCGCCCCACCAGGACACTCGGTGCCATTTTTGCGGGGACGCAGAGCAGTTACCGCCCAGGAGTGGTGAGCCGGTGTGCAGCGCCCCCTGGTGGCGACACCATTTTAACGTTTGTTCCCTGGCGAAGCTGCAGCTCCTCATTGCGTGCCCGAATGGGACCATCTGGGAAAGCGGGCGGTCGAGCACTTTCAGAAATGAACACCCGGAGGCGAGCGTGATTGTATTTAATGTTTTTATTTTTGCGATTTATGTTTATGTGACGTCAGCAAGGTATTGGGAATGTTTTTGGTGGTTTTTTTTGCTGATTTTCTTTCTCCCCCCCCCACATGGCGCTCAGAGGCCAGTTCGGGATTTTCAATTGCTCAGCCAGCCTAGCGCCTTAAAAGAACGCCTCCCTTAGCGCTCCGCTCCACACTCAGGGACCAGCTGATGAATTTTGCGGCTGGAGACTTAAACCATTTCCCGGGTCAAAATTAACCGCCCCGACACCATTAGTGCATCAAAATGGGCAGTACCAAATTTCCACCCCTAGATTTTGTAGAGAGAAAATTACTCCGTATACTAACTGATAAAATGCCAGGTATAGGGGGAGGGAGAAACTTAACACAATCACAATCACCAAGGAGGTGGTACTCGGTAAGAAAATGGGACTAAAGGCAGATCAATCCCCTGGACCTGATGGCTTGCATCCTAAGGTCTTAAGAGAAGTAACTGCAGGGATTGTGGATGCATTGGTTGTAATTTACCAACATTTCCTGGATTCTGGGGAGGTCCCAGCAGATTGGAAAACTGCAAAGGTTCACCAGACTGATTCCCGGGATGGCAGGACTGACATATAAAGAAAAACTGGATCGACTGGGCTTATATTCACTGGAATTTAGAAGAATGAGGGGATCTCATATAAACATATAAAATTCTGACTGGATTGGACGGGTTAGATGCAGGTAAGCCATTTAGAACCGAGATGAGGAGAAACTTCTTCACTCAGAGAGTTGTGAACCTGTGGAATTCTCTACCACAGAAAGTTGTTGAGGCCAGTTCATTAGACATATTCAAAAGGGAGTTAGATGTGACCCTGACAGCTAAAGGGATCAAGGGGTATGGAGAGAAGGCAGGGGTGGGGTACTGAAGTTGCATGATCAGCCATGATCATACTGAATGGTGGTGAAGGCTCGAAGGGCCGAATGGCCTACTCCTGCACCTATTTTCTAGGCAGACAAAAAGCAGGAAACTATAGACCAGTTAGCCTAACATCTGTGGTTGGGAAAATGTTGGAGTCCATTATAAAGAAGCAGTAGCAGGACATTTGGAAAAGCAAAATTAGATCAGGCAGAGTCAGCATGGAGTTATGAAGGGGAAGTCATGTTTGACAAATTTGCTGGAATTCTTTGAGGATGTAACGAACAGGGTGGATAAAGGGGAACCAGTGGATGTGGTGTATTTGGACTTCCAGAAGGCATTTGACAAGGTGCCACATAAAAGGTTACTGCACAAGATAAAAGTTCACGGGGTTGGGGGTAATATATTAGCATGGATAGAAGATTGGCTAACTAACATAAAACAGAGAGTCGGGATAAATGGTTCATTCTCAGGTTGGCAATCAGTACCTAGTGGGGTGCCGCAGGGATCAGTGTTGGGATCCCAACTATTTACAATCTATATTAACAACTTGGAAGAAGGGCCTGAGTGTAACGTAGCCAAGTTTGCTGATGATACAAAGATGGGAGAAAAAGCAATGTGTGAGGAGGACACAAAAAATCTGCAAAAAGACATAGACAGGCTAAGTCTGTGGGCAAAAATTTGGCAGATGGAGTATAATGTTGGAAAGTGTGAAGTCATGCACTTTGGCAGAAAAAAATCAAAGAGCAAGTTATTTTTTAAATGGAGAAAAATTGCAGTACAGCAGGACCTGGGGGCACTTGTGCATGAAACACAAAAGGTTAGTATGCAGGTACAGCAAATGATCAGGAAGGCCAATGGAATCTTGGCCTTTATTGCAAAGGGGATGGAGTATAAAAGCAGGGAAGTCCTGCTACAGCTATACAGGGTATTGGTGAGGCCACACCTGGAATACTGCGTGCAGTTTTGATTTCCATATTTACGAAAGGATATGCTTGCTTTGGAGGCAGTTCAGAGAAGGTTCACTAGGTTGACTCTGGAGATGATGGGATTGACTTATGAGGAAAGTTTGAATAGGTTGGACCTTTACTCATTGGAATTCAGAAGAATGAGAGATGATCTTATCGAAACGTATAAGATTATGAGGGGGCTTGACAAGGTGGATGCAGAGAGGATGTTTCCACTGATGGGGGAGACTAGAACTAGAGGGCATGATCTTAGAATAAGAGGCCGCCCATTTAAAACTGAGATAAGGAGAAATTTCTTCCCTCAGAGGGTTGTAAATCTGTGGAATTCGTGCCTCAGAGAGCTGTGGAAGCTGGGACATTGAATAAATTTAAGACAGAAATAGACAGTTTCTTAAATGATAGGGGGATAAGGGGTTAAAGGGAGTAAGCAGGAAAGTGGAGCGGAGTACATCAGATCAGATCAGTCATGATCTTATTGAATGGCGGAGCAGGCTCGAGGGGCCGCATGGCCTACTCCTGTTCCTATTTCTTATTTTATGTATCATTTTAAACTGAATACTGCACTTGTCAATATAACTGGAGTGCTGATAATTACTTTGTGCAAGAACACAGATTTTAAGACAAGCTCTGGCACATTGTTACCAATGCGAAATGGCAATTCTAACGCAATTAATGAAGGTCTCCTTACACAAACAGCTGTTTACAAGATAGGGCATGACAATATTTCCTATCAAATTTATATTGTGTTTTCAACACAACACACAACTACTTTATTGGAAAATATGCTATCCTACAGTATTTCATGGTCCATCAGTGTACAATGCTGATTTAGTATTCAGAGAGTCTTTCATGGTCTTATCAGCATACATTGTTAATTTAGTGGTCCAGGGAGTGTGTAAATGGTCTTTCAGTATACATTCCGATTCTGTACCCCCCAAGCATTTTATGGTCACAATGTGCATTGCTGATTTAATACCTGCAGTAAAGTACTTTAATGTCCCCACCCGGAGCATTTTATGACCTAGCAAGATACATTACATAGAATTACATCGAATATACGGCACAGGAACAAGCCATTCGGCCCAACACGTCTGTGCTGATGTTCATACTCGACTCGAGTCTCCTCCCTTTCCATCTGTCTCATCTCAGCCTTTCAGCATATCTTTCCATTTCATTTTCTCTCATATACTCTTCTAATTTCCTTTTCAAAGCATCCAAGCTATTTGCCTCAATCACTTCTACACTCTAACCGTTCTGATTGAAGAGAATTCTCCTTATACAAGTAACTATCTTGTATTGATGGCCGCTAATTTGGGATTCTTTCCACATCTAACTTATTCAATCCATTCATAATTTTAAAAGATTTCCCTCGGGTCCCCTCCAAGTCTTCTCTTTTCTGAACAAAAAAAGCCCCAACCCGTTCAATCTTTCCTGAAAGTTGTAATCTCTCAGTTCTGGTACCATCATTGTAAATTTTGTTTGCACTTTCTCCAGTGCTTCTATATCCTTTTCACAGTAGGGAGACCAGAAGTGTGCAAAGTACTCCAAGTGTGGTCCAACAACGTGTATTTATATAGCGCCTTTAACGGAATATAACATGCCAAGGTGCTTCACAGGAGTGTTATCAAACAAAATTTGACACTCAGCCACATAGAGATATTAGGGCAAGCTTGGTCAAGGGGAAGCGTCTTAGGAGGAAAGAGGTGGAGAGGTTTAGGGAGGCTATTCGAGAGCTTAGGGCCTTGGAAGCTGAAGACACGGCCGTCATGACCATCAATGGTGGAGTGATTAAAATTGAGAATGCTCAAGAGGCCAGAATTGGAGGAACGCAGATATCTCAGAGGGCTGTAGGGTTGGAGGGGATTACAGAGCTAGAGAGGGGCCAAGGTATATAGAGACTAGAACTGTGCACAGTACAGGACATTGCTGATTTAGTACTTACTCGTTTTTGCCTCATTGTTTTGCGTTTGGCCAGTTTTTGTCTCCTCTCTTCTTTCAAACTGGCCAATTGAGCTGGAGTGAGTTTAGCTTTGAAGGCTGCCAGTTCCACTTTATATTTCAATTTACCATCATTTGCTGCAACTTCATAAGGCTGGAAGCAAGACAGTTACATTCTTAGTTATTCCAAATTCCTTTCAGGTAAGCAAATATAAAGAGCCTTTTTTGATAATGAACTATACAGCAGCAGTGACTAAGAGGGCCCTTTTTTTTTTAAAAACAATGATTGCAAATTTCTGAATTGTGTTACTCTTAGGCCATTCAACAAGATCTAGTTCTTGCCAATAACTCCCAAGCACCAAACGGAAAGTGTTATGTATTTAACCCCTTGTAACCTGTATTACACTACCACCAGAGGGTCTACCTGTTGGGAGTCCCAAAGGATCCCAGCATCCCTTGGGAGCACGGTATACAAGCAGGCCACCCACAAGGTACCTGCACTCTGGAGTCTTACTAAAGGAGCTCAGGTCACACTTGCTCATTGTACATCCTTTGTTTATGTGTACACCAGTAAGCACTTACTTTTTTTTGATCCGCCGTTAACTGTCTCCATGTCTGAGCAATCCATTTAGTCTTTTCTACCAACTTTAGATCTGGAAAGAGATAATGTCCATTATACAAGATCAAAAAAAAAAATGACTTAATGGTATTAGCTAATAATCACTAGACATGTGAAAGTACAAAGACTATAGGGCTGGGTTTTCGGGTTTTGGGTTTTGCCGGCGAAAACTTACTGTTTTCGCTGCGCTACCGTTTTAAGGCAGAACTTTCGGGTTTTACATTTGCGCCAGGGGTAGATGGGGTGTTGCACGAGGATTCGCGGTGCAAAATCGCGAGTTTCGCCAAAATTAGTCCGGGGCCAGGAGTGCTGCAGGAGAGGCCTTGGGAAGGGGGTGGTTAATTCCCAAAAAACATTTATAAAGACACTTATCCATCGAATTGCTGAATAAAAACTTTAACTTACCTTTCTTTGCAGGCTTTCATACTTACCGATGCTGGCAGGGCTGTACCGACAGGTTTGATCCGTCGCTATTCTAGGCATGGCGCGCGGGTCGGGAGAGAGCCGAAAGTCCGACGGTAACGCAATCCGCAGCGTTGCACATCGGCGCACTTCTCCCCGCCGGTACGTCCCATCGCCGCCGCAAACAGTGAGCAGAGGATCCCGCCCGGGCTGTGCGATGGTCAAATTGCGGCGAAAACACGGTCGCAAGCTTCTCAAATATCCGGCCCCCTGGAGTTTCCTCGTGGGTGTAACCCAGATGTTAAACCTGGAAATGTACCCATTTTGCCGATGACAAGTTACACCCAAGTATCCTCCCAATTCCATTAGAATACGCTCAAACTTAAAATGGGCAGAAATCAGTGTAAACAATCAGAGCCCAAGGAAAGCACCTAACCCATACCATGTATTTCTTCTTTAAGTATGAAAACTGAAGTTTAGGATCCTGCAATTGGGAAGCTTTCAATTTTTAATACGACATAAAAATCCATTTCAAGAAACAGAAAATACAAAAAAAATTTTTTTTTTTTTTATAAATATGAAAAATTGCAATTAAAAGGACCAGAAAAATGACTCTCTTTCCTGGTCGCATTAAGTAAAAGCACAATTGGAGAATCCTCGCATCTGAGAGTCAGAGGTGTGGCCAGTTTTGTGGGCGAAGATTCATTTAGTCGGAGGGTTTGGCAGACAACATAAAAGACAGGGGAGACTTGTCCATTTTGTAGTTATGCGTGTAACTCACGTCAACATTTCCACAATCTTTTAACTGCAATACGGCAAAGTCTCCCCCAACTTTTATATCCGTCCGTCAAATCTTCGTCCAAAAAACTGGCCGCACCTCTGACCTTCAAATGTGAGGATCCTCCCATTGTTTGGAGCTCCCATTACCCGTCTCTCTGGACGCAAACGCAGAGGACACTCCAGACCTAAATGTTACTCTTTTAAAATTCTTTAAATGCAGATTTCCACTGACTGTGTTGATGTCACTAAAAGGTCAAAATGTGTTCGGCAGACCTGGTTACAAGAATGCAAAAAACCAGTGAGGAGTGAGGTCTTGGCCACCTGAAAACGCATCGAGAAACATTTGCTCAGGAGGGAAAGATGTTGAGTTATCATTGCATTTCGTTTGCGCCTGGACCAGTGAGTGAATCGCAGTCACGCGAGAGCTGAATTATCACCAGCACGTAGAATACAGGTAACATTTTCAATTGATCCAATTCCTATTCTGAAAAATTCCATAAATCTGATAGCCCATGACTCAATTAATCAGTTCCATTGATGAAAAGCATTTAGATGTGTAAATGTTGTCTGTAGGTTTCACGAAATCTCTGCAGAATTATATACAAACTTACACTAATTCTGCTTTACTCCTGAAATACTGTCACAAAACTCCGATTCCACTCTATCCTGGTTTTCTGGAATAAATTCCCTTCCTCTCTCCCCCCACCTCTCGCCAACACAAAGATCAACCGAGATGACTGATCTGTGGAATTAACGAAGCAGGAATAGAAAGACATAGCAGTTTGTGTTTGGGTTAGACTTGGGGACAGCTCAGAATCAATGACATTGAGAATTTAATGTATTTTCTATAGTGTATAGCATGCTCACCGATAGTCATTCTTTAACCAAAACTAGTATCTTACTTGAATCATTCTACCAAAAAAAGGGTCCAGATTGAACTCTACCCTCTTCTTTATCTCTTCCATTCTCTCGGTTCCTCCCCATTCCACTCTTCTCTCATTTGGTACTGGCTTGTCCTATAGAGAGAGGGAGACCTTCCAATCCAGGAGAAGTATCTGGCCACGGCACCTGCTCCCCCCCCTCCCCAATCCATCCAATGCCGAGGCCAGCAGAAAACTGCAGGTTGTGCTGATTAAATCAACTGGCATTGCCGGTCCAAAGGCATATTGCCTGCTGCAGGCCACATTGTCTGACAAGGTGGCACAGCACAGTCGGGGAGGGGGAAGAGATTTGAAATAATTAGCTGATGTGTGGCCCATTTAAATGTCACCAGATCAGAATGGCCAATCTGCATCTCTCACATCTGGATTAACCAATTACAAAAGAGCCATATGCAACGTAGATGATGTTGATTTGCCAATACAGCATTTAGAACAGGAGTGGCCAGAGATTAAATGCAGCACCAATACACAGAATCAATCATAATTAACAGAATGAAGAGAAAGGCGTGTCTTGAAATGGCATCTTTCAGGACGACCCAAAGCACTTTGCAGCCAATGAAATACTTCTGAAGTGTGGTCACCATGGTAACGTAGGGAAATGCCGCAGCCAATTTACACACAGCAAGTCCCACAAGCATTCGTGAGATAATGATCAGATCATCTGGTTTTTTTTGGGTCGAGAGGTAAATACTGGTCAGGACCAAAATTCCCACTAAGCTGCGCAGCCGTTTGCCAGTCCTGCGCAGCCCGGGACCGGCTTTTGAATGGGCTGCGCACTCAAATAAAATTAGGGGGAACATTAGTCAGGCATGACGTTTAAATTTTTTTTAAAAAAGGAGCTATTTATCCAATTCTTGCTGTTTGTAAGAGGATTTACAGCCGGGACACTGAAAGAAAAGAATCTGCCAATAAAACAGTTACAGACACACAGTCTTCCTTTATTTCTAAAATGATTTCCATTTCGAATGTGTTTTCACCTGGATTTTGTTTAAATAAAATCTGTTGCTGTTCCACCACGTAGTGCAGGTAACCATTGAGCGGCCGCTTCGGAGGGGTGAAGGGGGACTTATCCAGTGACAATCTTCTGAATGCTGAGCACACGCTGTTGCAACTGTATCAGATAAAGAAAAATTCCTGTTACGTTTCTCTATTAAATGACAATACAAAACTAATACAGAAATTTAAGACAGAAAAGTGTATTTCCATTCAACATCGGTGAGAAATCTTCTGTTAGTCATAACTATGATATGGACCATTCAGAAACGAAGTTTTAGTGGCTATAAAATACTGTGGAATGCAAAGAAAATCTGTCCGTTGAGCAAAATCTAAAATCGAGAGAGAGAAAGAAAGTTGAGAATGATTTCTAAAGTCTTTGTCAGGAGAGAAGGAACACTGTTCAAGGCAGGGCAAATAGAGTCAAATCTTCTGCCTCATGAGTAATGAGACAAAGATATTTCTGCAAGCTTAGCTTGTTATCCAATTGCCCTGGATGAGTGCAGCTCCAACAACACTCAAGAAGCTGGACACCGGGACCACTCAGCTCCAGACCACATTACAGCCTTGGTCCAAACATGGACACAAGAGCTGAATTCCAGAGGTGAGGTGAGAGTGACTGTCCTTGCCATCAAGGCAACATTTGACTGAGAGTGGCATCAAGGAGCCCCGGTAAAACTGAATTCAATGGAAATTAGGGGGAAAACTCTCCACTGGCTAGAGTCAGACCTAGCACAAAGGAATATGGTTGTGCTAGTTGAAGGCCAATCATTTCAGACCCCGGGACATTGCCGCAGGAGTTCCTCAGGGCAGTGTCCTAGGCCCAGCCATCTTGTTTCAGCGGCTTCATCAATGATCCCCCGCAGCGCCCCCCCCCCCCCCATCCATCCATCAGAAGTGGGGATGTTCACTGATGATTGCCCAGTGTTCCGTTCCATTTGCAGCTCCTCATATAATGAAGCAGTCCCTGCCCGTATGCAGCAAGACCATAACAACATTCAGGCTTGGGCTGATAATGATAAGTAACATTCGCACCACACAAACAAACAAAACTTACATTTATTTAGCACACTTCACAACCTCAGGACGTCCCACGAGGTTTTTTTTAAAAAAAGTAGAGTTAATGTAGAAAATGAGACAAACAATTTGCGCGCAACAAGCTCCCACAAACAGTAATGTGATAATGACCAGATTATCTGTTTTACTAATGTTGATTGAAGGATAAATATTGGCCTGAATAACTCCCCTGCTTCTCTTCAAAATACTGCCATGGGATCTTTCACACACACTGGAGAGCGCAGACGGGGCTACATTTTAACATCTCATCCGAAAGACGGCACCTGTGTTAGTGCAGCACTCCCTCAGTACTGCACTGGAGTGTCAGCCTAGATGTTTGTGCTCAAGTCTCTGGAATGGGAACCCACAACCTAGTGACTCAGAAGCGAGGGTGCTACATGGGATTAAGATAGAAGCTTATCGTAAACAAACCTTTCTTTTATTTAAAAAAATATATTAAAAACCATGGAATTATCATAATGGAACAATTTACATTACACAAATATAAAGTTCGTTTTTCAGGGCCAGAATTGTTGTTCAGCAATTATCATCATAGGCGGTCCCTCGAATCAAGGATGACTTGCTTCCATGTCTAAAAGTTCCCAGGTGTTTCAATAAAGGACCTAATATTCTATCTCGAACTACATGTTGAAGGGTGGAAGATGCCTGTGCATGGATTTTTTTTAACGTGGGGTGACCGTTGCACACCAGCCACCACACGGGCTTGACAGAGCTCGGTCTTGGTCCAGTAGCAAGGATTAACCAAGGCGACTGGAGACCAGCTCTGCTGCACAGACCCAGTGTGCACACATATCGCACAGTGTGGGCTGGCCCAGGCTGCCCCTGGGCCCTCGTCCCTTCTGGGCCCCGAACTCGCACCTCTCCTGGACCCCAGTACACCATTATAAAAAACTCAGTTACATCTCATTCAACAAGGCGTAACATTTTCAGGGGGTTTTTAAGAACGATATTCCAGCGTAAAAGGGGAAGTTTTCATCAGTTGAGTGATTGTAATTGACTGCTGGATGTGGAGAGTTCAAGAGTGGCCCCTGTGGAGATGCAGGGAATGACATAGCAACTTCTGGATTTCCGAGATTAACTGCCAATGTGCAGACGCCAGAAGTTGCTTTTTCAGTTTCAGTTGTAATGACGGTGAACGCCGACAGTTTTGCCATCATTACAATGCTAATTCCAGGCCATTACTTACTTGCTGGTCGAGTTATTGGTTGATATCTCTGATTGCTAATTAAACAAATAAATTTTGTGTTGAGACAATCTGCTGCTTACCAAATTCACAAAGAGGATCCTGTGGATGCACTGGACTGGATACAACCAGTAATCAAAGCAAATCTAAATAAAGGTTCTCTATTCATTATCCTAGGCATGCTATCAAAATGTACCTTGATATTGGAGCAAGCGTGAACACTGAAGGACCATGGGCCCATTTATGAGAATAGTCAGACAAAAATATATTCAGGGTATAATCACTCAAATATATAACAGGTATAACATCTGTCAAGCACATTGCTCATAAAACTGACATTTTCTGATAAGATGCAAGACTTGCATTTATATAGCACCGTTCACGTCCTCAGTAAGTCCCAAAGCTTTTCACAGCCAATTAATCCCTTTAAAAAAGTGCAGTTACTGTTGTCTTGCTGGCAAACACAACAGCCAATTTGGATACAGTAAAGTCCCTCAAACAGCAATGAGATGAATGACCTTTGAATCAGTTTCCTGGTTTAGGGATAAATGTTGGTTAAAACAGAATATTTTCAAGCATAAAAAGCCTTTTTTTTTTTAAAATGGCTGTAGTTTACTCTTTGAACAGAACCACAGAATCTTTCGCATCCACCAAGAGGGCAGACGGTCCTCATCCGAAAGATGGCACCTCAGACAGTGCACCTTCCTTCGCACTGCACTAAAGTATCAGCATAGATAATGTGCTCAAGGCCCTCTGACTCAGAGGCAAGAGTACAATTAATAAATCTCCCCAAAGTATTTTGTTTGCATAATATTTTTGACCTGCCAAGAGGTTACAGTTAATATTAATCTCCAGCAGGGGGAAGTGTAGTGTGATCCATCAATCTGGTGTGAAGCAGGTTCATAGAAACATAGAAAATAGGTGCAGGAGCAGGCCATTCGGCCCTTTGAGCCTGCACCACCATTCAATATGATCATAGCTGATCATGCAACTTCAGTACCCCATTCCTGCTTTCTCTCCATACCCACTGATCCCTTTAGCCGTAAGGGCCACATCTAACTCCCTTTTGAATATATCGAACGAACTGTCCTCAACAACTTTCTGTGGTAGAGAATTCCACAGGTTCACAATTCTCTGGGTGAATTGGGTCATTTTAAGGCCGAGTGGAATTGGAACACAGTCAAGTGGCAACAAAACTTTTCATTATTTAAAAAGCGCCAAATGTATTGGTGGGGTTTTCAGTAGCAGGAATAGAGGAGTTGGATGCAAGCATCGCAAGACTCCGTTCCTTAAAAGGTGCATTTCCCACGGTGTTAATCAGAGGGGAAAAATTGTAACTCTCTTCCCATAATTGTTTCTCTGCTTCTTCCCCCACTCTCCAGTTTTTCCTGTGTCCTCTGTCTTTCTGGTTGGGCTCAACTCAGTCCCTATTTCTATATGGCTCTCAGACAATTTTGATTTCAGGATCTGTTCATTTGTATCTTACTCTTTTTATTTCTACTAGTCTCTCCTCGCTCTTGTCTTCCAGCAGTGCTGCAGTATTAAGACCATTCTATATAAAGTGACCAACAATGTTCCTCCTCAACCTATCTACACCCAACTAATCCATCCTCCTCTTTGATCTACTTTGATAAATTAGGGATATATAAACACAGTGCATTCAAAAGCAACGAGGCCATCAAAATGACTCGAAACAAAAAACTTGAATTAATGTACAACTTGTTATGTTCCAAGTACTTCCCAAAGTGCATTACAACCAGTAGCTTACTTTTGAAATATAAATCACTTATGATGTAGATAAACACAGCAGTCAATTTGTACAAGTTCCACAAACAGCAAATGAATGGATAACCAGCTCTCTGGGGCAGAGAATTCCTCAGATTTACAACCCTCAGAAGAAATTCCCCATATTCTGAAACTATGCCCCCTAGTTCTAGATTTTCCCCCATGAGTGGATATCATCTTTGCATCTACCTTGTCGAGCCCCTTCATTTCGTGCAAGTCCGCTCCACTTCCCGCCACTAGCCCAGGCCAAATGGCCTCCGATTTACTGACCTGCGCTGATTTATTTAACTCTCCGCAAGGGTTTTCTTGAGACGCCACATATACTGGCCTAAGTAGAAATGAAGTAACTATTAGCTGGCCAAAGTTGCCTAAATGACCAGAATTGGCGTAGGTGGCTGGTATCGCCCCCTTTCGAAGAAAAAAAAACTTCTCTCAAAAAGTTGAGTTACGCTGGTGCAAATTGATTGGGGAAACTGGGGATTTTTAAGTTAGGCCAAAAAAAAGGGCGCAAATACTGGCGCAAATTGAGCCCTAAATAAGGAGACCAAAATGTACGCAGTACTCTCGATGTGCCTCCACCAATACCCTGTACATTTGGAGGACTTCTCTGCTTTTATACTCTATCCCTCTTGCAACAAAGGCCAACATTCCATTTTCAATAAGATCAACTGAACTCCAATGAGTATCTACTCAACCTATCTTCCTAGGTCAACCCCTTCATCTCAGGAATCAGCCTTGTGAACCTCCTCTGAATTGCCTCCAATGCAAGTGTATACCTCCTTTTGGGCTCAATTTTCCCCGAGCCCGTTTCCTGGCGTATTGCCAGAGTTGCGCCTCTTAATTAAGTAAATAAATACCCCAGAAAAAAAATCTCCAAAGTTTCCCCGATGTTTGGCAGCCGAGCAGCGTGGCCAGTCGCCTCGGGAGGTGGAGCCTGCGGTCTGCGCTGGAAAAAGGAGCCGGGCCTTCTGTGCATGCGCGGGGGGAAAAACTGACGGTCTTGACGTCACTGAAATGGCCACGCATGCGCAGTAGTGCGCAGTGTGAGGTGCCTTCCTGGTCCGCTGCGGGGAGTACCCACCGCCCCCCCCACTGAGCCTCTCCGGTGCCTTCCCGCCGCTCTGTGGCCCCCGATTTTATGCCGGTCCAGGTCTGTTCCACTTCCCACTACTAGCCCAGGCCAAATGGCTTCCGATGTACTTACCTGCGCCAATTTCTTTAACTCTCCGCAAGGGTTTTCTCGAGAGGCCACATACGCTGACCTAAGCAGAAATGGAGTAACTATCAGCTGGCCAAAGTTCACTAAATGGCCAGAATTGGCATAGGTGGCTGGTAACGCCCCCTTTTGAAGGAAAAAAAAAACTTAACGAAAAAAATCTAACTAAGTGAGTTACGCTGGTGCAAACTGATTGGGGAAACTGGGGATTTTTAAGTTAGGCCAGAAAAAGCAGCCTAATCCAAAAAAAAAAACGGCACAAATACTGGGGAATATTGAGCCCTCAATAAGGAGACCAAAACTGTATGCCGTACTCTAGTTCCACCAATACCTTGTACAGTTGTAGCAGGACTTCTCTGCTTTTATACTCTATCCCCCTTGCAATAAAGGCCCAACATTCCATTTGCCTTCCTGATTACTTGCTGTACCCTCATACTCACTTTTTGTGTTTCATGCACAAGGACCCCCAGGTCCCTCTGTACAGCAGCATTTTGTAATTTTTCTCCATTTAAATAATAATTTGCTTTTTTATTTTTTCTGCCAAAGTGGATAACCTCACACTTTCCCACATTATACTCCATCTGCCAAATTTTTGCCCACTCACATAGCCTGTCTATATCCCTTTGCAGATTGTGTGTGTCCTCCTCACACATTGCTTTTCCTCCCATCTTTGTATCATCAGCAAACTTGGCTGCATTACACTCAGTCTCTTCATCCATGTAGTTAACATAGATTGTAAATAGTTGAGGTCCCAGCTCCGATCCCAGCAGCACCCCTCTAGTTACTGTTTGCCAACCGGAAAATAACCCATTTATCCTGACTCTCTGTTTGTTAGCCATGCTAATATATTACCCCCAACCCCGTGAACTTTTATCTTGTGCAGTAACCTTTTATGTGGCGCCTTATCGAATGCCTTCTGGAAATTCAAATACATATCCATTGGGTCCCCCTTATCCACCATGCCTGCACAAGCACGAGACTGAGAGCAGGTCGGTCAGCAAAGCAAAGGGAAATCATGGGTTGTTTTTGATCAGGACCTTTCACCAAAGGTGTGTATTTAGAGTATTTTCTGTTCTTACAACAGATGAGGATATCCAACACAAACTAGCAGCATACAATGACCCCCAAGCTCAGCACATTGATGTGTTAACTCGTTAATGTCTCCTGAACTTCAACAAATACGTCCAACTCGCACAGAAATATTGATGGAACCAAACAGAGATTCCGAAAATATATTAAAAATTCCAATATTCTTCATGAAAACAGAATGTGATTTATTCAGTCACGATAAACTAGTGGCACCGATCGCAGGAAATAGTCGTCCCAATCGAAATTACAAGCAAGGCCACTGGTTTTTCCAATTCTACAAAAAACAGTGATACAGGTCCAGCTAATAAAAGCTGAATTTGGCTTATTCATTCAGTCACTGTAGAAACATAGAAAATAGGTGCAGGAGTAGGCCATTCGGCCCTACGAGCCTTCACCACCATTCAATAATAAGATCATGGCTGATCATTCCCTCAGTACCCCTTTCCTGCTTTCGCTCCATACCCCTTGATCCCTTAAGCCGTAAGGGCCATATCTAACACCCTTTTGAATATATCCAATGAACTGGCATCAACAACTCTCTGCAGCAGGGAATTCCACAGGTTAACAACTCTCTGAGTGACGAAGTTTCTCCTCATCTCAGTCCTAAATGGCTTACCCCTTATCCTTAGACTGTGTCCCCTGGCTCTGGACTCCCCCAACATCGGGAACTTTCTTCCTGCATCTAACCTGTCTAGTCCCATCAGAATTTTATATGTTTCTATGAGATCCCCTCTCATCCTTCTAAACTCCAGTGAATACAGGCCCAGTTGATCCAGTCTCTCCTCATATGTCAGTCCTGCCATCCCTGGAATCAGTGTGGTGAACTTTCGCTGCACTCTCTCAATAGCAAGAACGTCCTTCCTCAGATTAGGAGACCAAAACTGAACACAATATTCCAGGTGTGGCCTCACCAAGGCCCTGTACAACTGCAGTAAGATCTCGCTGCTCCTATACTCAAAACCCCTAGCTATGTAGGCTAACATACCAGTTGCCTTCTTCACTGCCTGCTGTACCTGCATGCCAACTTTCAATGACTGATGAACCATGACACCCAGGTCTCGTTGCACCTCCCCTTTTCCTAATCTGCCGTCATTCAGATAATATTCTGCCTTCGTGTTTTTGCCACCAAAGTGGATAACCTCATATTTATCCACATTATACTGCATCTACCACGTGTTTGCCCACTCACCTAACCTGTCCAAATCACCCTGCAGCCTTTTAGCGTCCTCCTCACAGCTCACACCGCCACCCAGCTTAGTGTCATCTGCAAACTTGGAGATATTACACTCAATTCCTTCATCTAAATCATTAATGTATATTGTCAACAGCTGGGGTCCCAGCACTGAGCCCAGCGGCACCCCACTAGTCACTGCCTCCCATTCTGAAAAGGACCCATTTATCCCGACTCCCTGCTTCCTGTCTGCCAACCAGTTCTCTATCCACGTCAGTACATTACCCCCAATACCATGTGCTTTAATTTTGCACACCAATCTCTTGTATGGGACCTTGTCAAAAGCCTTTTGAAAGTCCAAAAATACCACATACACTGGTTCTCCTAGTCCACTCTACTAGTTACAGCCTCAAAAAATTGTCGAAGATTTGTCAAGCATGATTTCCCTTTCATAAATCCATGCTGACTTGGACCGATCCTATCACTGCTTTCCAAATGTGATGCTATTTCATCTTTAATAACTGATTCCAAAATTTTCCCCACTACTGATGTCAGGCTAACTGGTCTATAATTACCCGTTTTCTCTCTCCCTCCTTAAAAAGTGGTGTTACATTAGCTACCCTCCAGTCCATAGGAACTAATCCCGAGTCGATAGACTGTTGGAAAATGATCACCAATGCATCCACTATTTCTAGGGCTACTTCCTTAAGTACTCTGGGTTGCAGACTATCAGGCCCCGGGGATTTATCGGCCTTCAATCCCATCAATTTCCCTAACACAATTTCCTGACTAATAATGATTTCCTTCAGTTCCTCCTTCTCACTAGACCCTCAGTCCCCTAGTATTTCCGGAAGGTTATTCGTGTCTTCCTTCATGAAGGTAGAACCAAAGTATTTGTTGAACTACGACACCATTTCTTTGTTCCCCATTATAAATTCACCTGAATTTGACTGCAAGGGACCTAAGTTTGGTTTCACTAATCTTTTTCTCTTCACATATCTTTTGCAGTCAGTTTTTATGTTGCCAGAAAGCTTCCTCTCATACTCTATTTTCCCCCTCCTAATTAAATCCTTTGTCCTCCTCTGCTGTATTACAAAATTCTCCCAGTCCTCAGGTTTGCTGCTTTTTCCGGACAATTTATATGCCTCTTCCTTGGATTTAACACTATCCTTAATGTCCCTTGTTAGCCACGGTTGAGCCACCTTCCCCGTTTTATTTTTACACCAGACAGGGATGTACAATTGTTGAAGTTCATCCATGTGATCTTTAAATGTTTGCCATTGCCTATCCACCGTCAACACTTTAAGTATCACTCGCCAGTCTATTCTAGCCAATTCATGTCCCATACCATCGAAGTTACCTTTCCTTAAGTTCAGGACCCTAGTCTCTGAATTAA
Organism: Pristiophorus japonicus; assembly: GCF_044704955.1. Taxonomy (NCBI): domain Eukaryota; kingdom Metazoa; phylum Chordata; class Chondrichthyes; family Pristiophoridae; genus Pristiophorus; species Pristiophorus japonicus. The sequence continues at coordinate 307,557,593 of NC_091979.1, forward strand.
CTGTGTCACTCTCCATCTTAATAAAGAATTCTACCATATTATGGTCACTCTTTCCCAAGGGGCCTCGTACAACAAGATTGTTAATTAGTCCTTTCTCATTGCACATCACCCAGTCTAGGATGGCCAGCCCTCTAGTTGGTTCCTCGACATATTGGTCTAGGAAACCATCCAGGAAATCCTCCTCCACCGCATTGCTACCAATTTGGTTAGCCCAATCAATATGTAGATTAAAGTCGCCCATAATAACTGCTGTACCTTTATTGCACGTATCCCTAATTTCTTGTTTGATGCTGTCCCCAACTTCACTGGTGGTCTGTACTTCGGCGAGAGACCTATAAAAGGCACAGCAGGGAGTCCAGGGAGCACTGTCAAGGAGGTGAGTGGAGAAGCATTCGGGACTTCGGCGAGAGGCCTAAAAAGGCACAGCAGGGAGTCCAGGGCCCAGCATCGGAGGTGCGTGGAGAGCCGTGCTTGTGCAGCTACAGGGAGAAAGCAAAAATGTAGAAAGGAATAGAAAGGTGATGTCACAGCCAAGGGGGTAAGTGATTGGCTGGTGATTGGTAAGTAGTTTTTCTTTTTTCTCTTCTATAACAGTGAGTAAACTTTAGCATTGTTGTTGCCAATTTAAGTTAATCTAAGGGTTAAGTCATGGCAGGCGAGCTCGGACATGGGTTATGCTCCTCCTGTACTATGTGGGAAATCAGGGACGCCTCCGGTGTCCCTGACGACTATGTGTGCGGGAAGTGTATCCGCCTCCAGCTCCTGACGGACCGCGTTGCGGAATTGGAGCTGAAGGTCGATCACTCTGGAGCATCCACGATGCTGAGAATGACGTGAATAGCACGTTTAGTGAGTTGGTCTTACCGCAGGTAAAGGGTCCACAGCCAGATAGGGAATGGAAGACCAAGAGGAAGAGCAGTGCAAGGAAGGTAGTGCAGGGATCCCCTGCGGTCATCCCCCTGCAAAACAGATACACCACTTTGGGTACTGTTGAGGGGGATGAATCATCAGGGGGGAGCAGCAGCAGCCAAGTTCATGGCACCGTGGCTGGCTCTGCTGCACAGGAGGGCAGGAAAAAGAGTGGGAGAGCGATAGTGATAGGGGATTCAATTTAAGGGGAATACATAGGCGTTTCTGCGGTCGCAACCGAGACTCTCGGATGGTATGTTGCCTCCCTGGTGCAAGGGTCAAGGATGTCTCGGAGCGGGTGCAGGGCATTCTGAAAAGGGAGGGTGAACAGCCAGTTGTCGTGGTGCACATTGGTACCAACGAGTAGATAAAAAACGGGATGAGGTCCTACGAGACAAATTTAAGGAGCTAGGAGCTAAATTAAAAAGTAGCACCTCAAAAGTAGTCATCTCGGGATTGCTACCAGTGCCACGTGCTAGTCAGAGTAGGAATCACAGGATAGCTCAGATGAATACATGGCTTGAGCAGTGGTGCAGCAGGGTGGGATTCAAATTCCTGGGGCATTGGAACCAGTTCTGGGGGAGGTGGGACCAGTACAAACCGGACAGTCTGCACCTGGGCAGGACCGGAACCAATATCCTAGGGGGAGTGTTTGCTAGTGTTGTTGGGGAGGAGTTAAACTAATATGGCAGGAGGATGGAGACCAATGCAGGGAGACAGAGAGAAACAAAATGGAGACAGAAGCAAAAGACAGAAAGGAGATGAGTAAAAGTGGAAGGCAGAGAAACCCAAGGCAAAAAAAAAGGGCCACTTTGCAGCAAAATTCTAAAGGGTCAAAGTGTGTTAAAAAGGCAAGCCTGAAGGCTCTGTGCCTCAATGCGAGGAGTATTCGAAATAAGGTGGATGAATTAACTGTGCAGATAGCAATTAACAGATATGATGTGGTTGGCATCACGGAGACATGGCTCTAGCGTGACCAAGGCTGGGAACTCAACATCCAAGGGTATTCAACATTTAGGAAGGATAGACAGAAAGGAAAAGGAGGCGGGGTGGCGTTGCTGGTTAAAGAGGAAATTAATGCAATTGTAAGGAAAGACATGAGCTTGGATGATGTGGAATCGGTATGGGTGGAGCTACAGAATACCAAAGGGCAGAAAACGCTAGTGGGAGTTGTGTACAGACCAACAAACAGTAGTAGTGATGTTGGGGAGGGCATCAAACAGGAAATTAGGGATGCATGCAATAAAGGTGCAACAGTTATCATGGGTGACTTTAATATGCATATAGATTGGGCTAACCAAACTGGAAACAATACGGTGGAGTAGGATTTCCTGGAGTGCATAAGGGATGGTTTTCTAGACGAATATGTCGAGGAACCAACTAGGGGGGGGAGGCCATCTTAGACTGGGTATTGTGTAATGAGAGAGGATTAATGAGCAATCTCGTTGTGCGAGGCCCCTTGGGGAAGAGTGACCATAATCTGGTGGAATTCTACATTAGGATGGAGAATGAAACAGTTAATTCAGAGACCTTGGACCAGAATTTAAAGAAGGGTAACTTTGAAGGTATGAGGCGTGAATTGGCTAGGATAGATTGGCGAATGATACTTAAGAGGTTGACTGTAGATGGGCAATGGCAGACATTTAGAGACCGCATGGATGAAATACAACAATTGTACATTCCTGCCTGGCGTAAAAATAAAAAAGGGAAGGTGGCTCAACCGTGGCTATCAAGGGAAATCAGGGATAGTATTAAAGCCAAGGAAGTGGCATACAAATTGGCCAGAAATAGCAGTGAACCCGGGGACTGGGAGAAATCTAGAACTCAGCAGAGGAGGACAAAGGGTTTGATTAGGGCAGGGAAAATGGAGTACAAGAAGAAGCTTGCAGGGAACATTAAGGCGGATTGCAAAAGTTTCTATAGATATGTAAAGAGAAAAAGGTTAGTAAAGACAAACGTAGGTCCCCTGCAGTCAGAATCAGCGGAAGTCATAACGGGGAACAAAGAAATGGCGGACCAATTGAACAAGTACTTTGGTTCGGTATTCACTAAGGAGGACACAAACAACCTTCCGGATATAAAAAGGGTCAGAGGGTCTAGTAAGGAGGAGGAACTGAGGGAAATCCTTATTAGTCGGGAAATTGTGTTGGGGAAATTGATGGGATTGAAGACCGATAAATCCCCAGGGCCTGATGGACTGCATCCCAGAGGACTTAAGGAGGTGGCCTTTGAAATAGCGGATGCATTGACAGTCATTTTCCAACATTCCATTGACTCTGGATCAGTTCCTATGGAGTGGAGGGTAGCCAATGTAACCCCACTTTTTAAAAAAGGAGGGAGAGAGAAAACAGGGAATTATAGACCGGTCAGCCTGACCTCAGTAGTGGGAAAAATGATGGAATCAATTATTAAGGATGTCATAGCAGCGCATTTGGAAAGAGGTGACATGATAGGTCCAAGTCAGCATGGATTTGTGAAAGGGAAATCATGCTTGACAAATCTTCTGGAATTTTTTGAGGATGTTTCCAGTAGAGTGGACAAGGGAGAACCAGTTGATGTGGTATATTTGGACTTTCAGAAGGCTTTCGACAAGGTCCCACACAAGAGATTAATGTGCAAAGTTAAAGCACATGGGATTGGGAGTAGTGTGCTGACATGGATTGAGAACTGGTTGTCAGACAGGAAGCAAAGAGTAGGAGTAAATGGGTACTTTTCAGAATGGCAGGCAGTGACTAGTGGGGTACCGCAAGGTTCTGTGCTGGGGCCTCAGCTGTTTACACTGTACATTAATGATTTAGACAAGGGGATTAAATGTAGTATCTCCAAATTTGCAGATGACACTAAGTTGGGTGGCAGTGTGAGCTGCGAGGAGGATGCTATGAGGCTGCAGAGTGACTTGGATAGGTTAGGTGAGTGGGCAAATGCATGGCAGATGAAGTATAATGTGGATAAATGTGAGGTTATCCACTTTGGTGGTAAAAACAGAGAGACAGATTATCTGAATGGTGAGATTAGGAAAAGGGGAGGTGCAACGAGACCTGGGTGTCATGGTACATCAGTCATTGAAGGTTGGCATTCAGGTACAGCAGGCAGTTAAGAAAGCAAATGGCCTTCATAGCGAGGGGATTTGAGTACAAGGGCAGGGAGGTGTTACTAGTTGTACAGGGCCGTGGTGAGACCACACCTCGAGTATTGTGTACAGTTTTGGTCTCCTAACTTGAGGAAGGACATTCTTGCTATTGAGGGAGTGCAGCGAAGGTTCACCAGACTGATTTCCGGGATGGCAGGACTGACATATCAAAAAAGACTGGACCAACTGGGCTTGTATTCACTGCCGTTCAAAAGAATGAGAGGGGACCTCATAGAAACATTTAAAATTCTGACAGGTTTAGACAGGTTAGATGCAGGAAGAATGTTCCCAATGTTGGGGAAGTCCAGAACCAGGGGTCACAGTCTAAGGATAAGGGGTAAGCCATTTAGGACCGAGATGAGGAGAAACTTCTTCACCCAGAGAGTGGTGAACCTGTGGAATTCTCTACCACAGAAAGTTGTTGAGGCCAATTCACTAAATATATTCAAAAAGGAGTTAGCTGTAGTCCTTACTACTAGGGGGATCAAGCGGTATGGTGAGAAAGCAGGAATGGGGTACTGAAGTTGCATGTTCAGCCATGAACTCATTGAATGGCGGTGCAGGCTAGAAGGGCCAAATGGCCTACTCCTGCACCTATTTTCTATGTTCCTACAACTCCCACTAGCGTTTTCTGCCCTTTGGTATTCCGTAGCTCCACCCATACTGATTCCACATCATCCAAGCTTATGTCCTTCCTTGCTATTGCATTCATTTCCTCTTTAACCAGCAACGCCACCCCACCTCCTTTTCCTTTCTGTCTATCCTTCCTAAATGTTGAATACCCCTGGATGTTGAGTTCCCAGCCTTGGTCACTCTGGAGCCATGTCTCTGTAATGCCAATTACATCATATCTGTTAACTGCTATCTGCGCAATTAATTCATCCACCTTATTCCGAATACTCCTCGCATTGAGACACAGAGCCTTCAGGCTTGTCTTATTAACACACTGCCCCTTTAGAATTTTGCTGTAATGTGGCCCTTTTTGCCTTGGGTTTCTCTGCCCTCCACCTTTACTTTTCTTCTTTGTATCTTTTGCTTCTGCCCCCATGCTACTTCCCTCTGTCTCCCTGCAGAGGTTCCCATCCCCCTGCCATATTAGTTTACCCCCTCCCCAACAGCACTAGCAAACACTCCCCCCCCCCCCCCCCCCCCCAGGACATTGGTTCCGGTCCTGCCCAGGTGTCGACCGTCGGTTTGTACTGGTCCCACCTCCTCCAGAACTGGTTCCAATGTCCCAGGAATTTGAATCCCTCCCTTCTGCACCACTGCTAGGGGCCTTGATTATAAATCCAGCATCAGACTGGGGTGTTATAAATGCTTTGCTGAAAGAAATTGTGATTTTCTCCCTTTCTGCAAATCACACTCTCCTCAGCCTTCCAGGCCCCCATCAAACTCTATAGCAAAAAGCTTGGAGACACATAAGTGTGCCTAACATACTACTTTGGAATGACCTGTCATTTGTGGGATTCCCAATCGCACCAACATACATCATTACAAGTGCCTTTCATCAAAGGGAATGCAGCTCTAACAAAAGCCTCCTTTCTATAGCGAAATAGAGTCATCCTTCCAAACAGATACCTTTAAACAATAAGTCTTCATCATCATAGGCAGTCCCTCGAAATCAAGGAAGACTTGCTTCCACTCGAAAAGGCGAGTTCTCAGGTGACTGTACAGTCCAATACGGGATTTACAGTCTCGGTCACAGGTGGGACAGACAGTGGTTGGAGGAAAGGGTGGGTGGGGAGTCTGGTTTGCCGCACGCTCCTTCCGCTGCCTGCGCTTGTTTTCTGCATGCTCTCGGCGAAATGACTCGAGGTGCTCAGCACCCTCCCGGATGCTCTTCCTCCACTTAGGGCGGTCTTGGGCCAGGGATTCCCAGATGCCGGTGGGGATGTTGCACTTTATCCATCTTATATGGCTCAGAGACGTGGACCATATACAGTCGACACCTCAAAGCACTGAAGCAGCACCAGCGCTGCCTCCACAAGATCCTGCAAACCCACTGGGAGGATAGACGCACCAACGTCAGTGTTCTCGCTCAGGCCAACAGCGAAGCACTGACCACGCTCGACCAGCTCCGTTGGGCGGCCCACATTGTCCGCATGCCCGACACGAGACTCCCAAAGCAAGCGCTCTACTCGGAACCCCTACACGGCAAGCGAGCTCCAGGTGGGCAGAGGAAACATTTCAAGGACACCCTCAAAGCCTCCTTGAAACAATAAGTAACCATAACATAAACTACACAATACAAAAAGGTCACCAGTAGTGAATCAGTAGACACCAGATATTGGATTCACTTGTGCACTAGAGCTCGAAACATGGATAAACATTTTCCTAATTATAGCAAATCTCAGATTCAATTAGCAACACATTGTAATTATAACAGTTAAAACCACCACATGTATTTCTGAGACACTGCAGCTCTCAGTGGACTGCAGTTCCTGATTCAAAACCATCAACCCACAGGCAATTACCCCTTCTTCGAGGGATTGGGAACAGCCCCATGAAATGCAGCATGCCAGAAAGAGAAAAGAACTTGCATTTCAGCAGCAACTTTCTCACCCTCAGGATGTCCCAAAGCGCTTCACAGGGAGTGCACTGTTTTTTTTTAAATGCAATTACTATTGATTAGTTAGCTAATCTGACCAGTGTTATAGGCAAGGCAAGGTCCCACAAACAACAAATACATGAATGGCCAGATAATCTGAAGATTTATTTTGGTGGTGTTGGTTGTGGGATCAATGTTAACTGGGAGAGGAAAACTGCCTGCTCTTCTCCAAAAAAAGGTGCCATAGGATCCTTTACATGCACCTGAACAGGTAGACACGGCCTCAGGCTGGCATATCCAAATGAGGCTGAGAAGCACACAGGTTGCCCCGGCCCCAGCATTGGGACAGTTGGGAGGGAAGGGTTGGGCAGGGGAGGGATATGTTTTTTTTTTGGGGGGGGGGGGGGCAGAGAGGGATATGTTGGGGGGGGGGGGGGGGGGGGGGCACAGGGAGGTTGGGAGGAAAGGGTTGGGCAGGGGAGGGATATGTTTTTTTTGGGGGGGGGCACAGGGAGGGATATATTTTGGGGGGGGGATATGTTTTTGGGGGGGGGGGGCAGGAGAGGGATATGTTTTTGGGGGAGGGATATATTTTGGGGGGAACAAGGGTGCGATATGTTTTGGGGGGAGCAGGGGAGGGATATGTTTTGGGGGGGGGGGCCGCAAGGGAGGGATATGGTTTGGAGGGGGGGGCGCAGGGGGGGAGTATGGTTTGGAGGGGGGGGCGCAGGGGAGGGATATGTTTTGGGGGGGGCGCAGGGGAGGGATATGTTTGGGGGGGGGTGCAGGGGAGGGATATGTTTGGAGGGGGGGGGCCACAGGGGAGGGATATGTTTTGGAGCGGGGGGCACAGGGGAGGGATATGTTTGGAGGGGGGGCCACAGGGGAGGGATATGTTTTGGAGGGGGGGGCACAGGGGGAGGGATATGTTTTGGAGCGGG